>NW_005842684.1:231571-232090 GCF_000455745.1 Alligator sinensis | reverse complement strand
CCACCCTTCATAGGGGATGGGCTGAACTGCTCCTGGCCCGCCTCCCCAGGGCCAGCCACCTCAGATAAGGCCATGGTGGAGGGCAGCCAGGACGAGGCCCAAGCCCCATCATTTGCCAGGGCCTTGGCGCCACAGTCACTGGCCACCCCAGTTTTCTTGGCTGGGGTGGTCAGAGCAGGCAGGGGCAAGTGGAGGCATCAACCCCTCCACCTGATGGGGCCTCTGCACCGGGGGGAGGGCACCAGAGGTGGAAGGTGGCTGGGAAGTAGTCCCAGTCCCTCCAATGGAAGGTGCTCTCACGCCAGAGACCCCAGCCCCCTTGGATGGAACAGGCACGAAAGGAGGTCCAGAAGAGCTCCTGGCCTCACTGGGCAGGGCCTGTGTCCCAGAAGGGGATGTGCCATCCGTCAGTGCTGCTGTAGTCACCATTGTTCTGGCTGCTTTCCCCCACAGGCACTGGGCTGGTAGATGGGAAGTGCTACCACACTGGAAACACGTGGTCTCCCCCAAGGCAAAATA
>NW_005842684.1:222805-231525 GCF_000455745.1 Alligator sinensis | reverse complement strand
GCCCCCCCCTCGGAAGCATAAAACCCTGCCGTCAAAAAGACAAGCTATGCTTCAGCTTAGGGTCCTTGCTTCTGATTGTCAGTTGGTGAAAAGGACTAATAGGAACCCCATAGGGCTCGAGTTCCTTGGCCAGCTCCTGATCGGTGACATGTGGGGGCATTTTGGAAATCACCACCCTCATTGCCTGGGTATCTAGGGGTATGACAAGATAGTGTACACCCACTATGTCCAGGCCCTCTGCACGCACCCTATTGACCAGGGTGGAAGCGCTCAGGTAAATCACTGGAACCGTGTTAACACGACCTCCATAACATATGTTACGCTGTCCCAGGAGACCAGCTAGGGCACCTACACAGACCTCGACCCCGACATAGGGAGGGGTGTGAACCCTCAAGCCATGGGTAAGGGGGAGGTCTTGAAAGGCATCCCCATGCCAGCTGCTGGTTGTAGAAGCAGCCATTCCTGTTAGGACAGGGTTAATTTCAAAAGTTAAAGCTAAGAAAGCAAACAAAAACAAAAAAGATGTGTATATTAATTACAGAGAAAAGTGTCCGGGAATGCGGCCATAAATAACTAAATGGGAGGGGCAAAGGAGTGGAGTGAAAAGAGTTGGGGGGGGGGCTTATGAGGGTTAGGGAAAAACAGAAACAGAAAAAAGAGAAAAAAGGGGGGAGGAATTAAAAGCACCCCTCGAAAGGCAAGATATAGAAAAAGATAAGTCCCCGCAACAAACAAGCAAAAAATAGAGAAAGAAAGAAAAAGAAACAGTAAAGAAAAAAGCTGTGAAGTAGCCACTCACAGAGAAAGAAACCAGAAGTGAAGGGGGATGGGAAAGAGAGCAGAGAAAAAGAAGAAAAAACACTTCAAAAATGCAAGAAAAGTATCAGAAAGGGAGATAAACAGAGCCAAGAGACCTTTAGACAGGTGGGAGCCAGAAAAGAAAAGAGATAGGAAGCCAGCGAATCTTATACTTAGGATCGCCCCAGACAGCTCCAAGCGAGCCTGGTCCGAAGTGTCCAAAGTGAAAGGAAGGAAGATCAATTGGTCTTTAGCTGCAGTGAAGTTTGTGGAAACCAGCTACTTTCTATTGTCCAATAATCAACTAACCTCAAATAAACCAACCATAAAAAGCTAACTGCTGTGTGTTGTAGGTCCATTTAAAAAAAAAAATTAAGATTATAATATTTAGTTACCTTTATAAAACTACATTAAAAGGGAAAATCGGCATTATGGAAGTGTTATTGCACATAAAAACGACTACTCAAGCCCTCAATACATTAATTTTCATGATAAAATTATATCAATGAAATACATTCATTTTATTGAGACTTTCTATCACTTATTAAAGCATGTGTTATTAAGATAGTAAAAATAATAGCTTTGAAATGTTTATGTTAAGTCTCTTCCTTTTAAAGAATACCATTCATCTCCATTAAAATAGTACTAAACATTTATATGCTAAGGTTTCCTCTGGACTTCAATGGAGTCAGGATTTCACTCAGGTTTTTCTTAGAGTAAGAATAAATGGGAGCACTACATGGAACAGCGGTGTCTGCAGTCTATATGAATTTCCATGTGTTCTCCCTGTCTAAGATTTTATTAAACTGACCATTATCTCTGTTGAACTTTAAACATGGGATCGCACATCAACACTATGGTCTAAGTGCACAGGAAGTTGTTCTTGTTCCTCTCACTGATGCACCTGGAAGCCCTGCCCCAATCAGGGATCTGGGCTCCTCTGTGCTCCATGCTGCAAACACACAAAACAAATGTCATTCTCTACCTCCATGTAGGTTATAGTTTTTGTAAATGACAAGAGAAAGCAGAGGGTACCACAGGCAGAGCAAAAGGAAAATAAGTAATGAAAATAGTTTTGTAACTGTCTCAGCAGGGCAAGGGCTGATCTTGCCTAGATTTTAAGGGAGGTGGATATCAGCAGTGGAAAGGAAGTAAAAAGATTCCCTACATTCTGTAGCTCAGGAATCGCTTCCTAGCTACTTTTTCCAGGGGAGTGTGAAGAAAAGCAAGCAGACGAATGGCTCCATTGCCACCTCCTATGTTGGGCTGCTCAACTGGCTGGCTGCATATTTGCTTCCAAATTCACAACATAGCTTATTATGTTTTTGTTTTGTTTTGTTTTGTTTTTATGTCTAAAATATATTTGCTTATAGTAGTATACTTTTCATTTGCCTTCTTGTTATTGAGCCCTCAGCTTTCAGTTTTTCAGGCTCTTCCCTGTAATCATGAAGGAAAGAAACTCGCATTAAAAAATGTATACAGATTCTTGCATAATCACATGACTCTCAGACCCGTCTCTTTAAGAAAAACATCACATATCACAAGACTTGTGATATAAATTGCAAGAGGTAGTGACAATGTTGTACTGAAGAAGTAAAAAATAATACCAGGGCTGTATGCAGTTTTGTATCTAACTCTAGGTTTCACAGACTACTTAGCAATAACATCATCAGAACTGCATACCACCAAATGAATTTGGTAACATGAGGCATTTAATAGTTCAGCAGCTAGGAGACATCACCCTGGCAAACTATTACCATAATTTCCTGGAGAGGTTTCACTGATAATTTCCAAAGAGAATTCAAGTAAATATGGCAAAATAATGGCCACACAACATTTTCTGGGGGTCACCATAGACACTGAACAAATACCTGTATCTTCAGCATTCCTAACACTTGCTTCAGAGAATTTGAAGAAATTTTAAGGTCAGAGGGGCTACAGAGAGGATTGTCTTGCATGGTGGGAATCCCAATAGTCCCCACCCACAAGTTCTTATGTGATCTCTAAAGTATTTCAGTATAACTTCAGATCAGGTTTTCCTTGGAAACGGCATGTTTTATTCTGTAACCACTTACATACTGGAATAGCTTTACCAGTGATATGAGGCCAGATCATACCTCTAACCCACAGGTGAAGGAAGCTGTTAAGTAAGGCTGTCAATGGGGTTTGTGAGTCACGACTCTTTGCCACACTCTGGCTGGCAAGTCACTGCATTCCACATCCCAGTCCTCCTAGGCTAGGGACAGAAGTTGCACATAAACCGGCTTAAGTGATCAGAAACTGGTTTAAACCTGTAACAGAACAGCTGTTCAGTGCACATAAACTGCTTTCAAAATGGCCAAAAACTGATTTAAGATAAACCTGGTTCTATTATACCAAACTGATTTAGGTCAAATCAGTTTATGGAACTTTAGTCCCAGATCTCTTCCCGGTTCAAGTTAACTTACAAACCCCCCAGCATCCCAGGATGCTTTGAAGCCCTGGGCTATGCAGTCTGTTATACGGGAGCAGGGACTGCCTTGTCCCTCTGCTCCTCAGCCTGCTTTCTCCCTGCATTTGTCAGCCCATAGGGACCGGGGGAGGCGGGGACCAGGGGAACAGACCACCAGACCCCCCTAGCCAGGGTCTACACAGCTCATGGGGGGGAGGGAAAGCCCCTGTAATGGAGGCTTTTCAACCTGTGGCAGCCCTCCCCCCGCCTTCCTAGCTGCTGATTGCTTCAAAGGCTGCCACAGGAGGGAGGGCGGGCATTCCCCTCAACTCCTCAGGTCTGCCTGGGCTGGGGAACCCTGAGGCTCCTTAACACCCTGTGGTGGGACAGCAGAGGGTTGGGAACACTTGGCTGGGCTAACAATGGCCAACAGACTCGGAGATGTGATCTAGTGCCCCCCACCTACTGGCCTGGGTCAGTGCAGGTCTCCCACTGCCCTTCCCAATTGAAGGGACCGGGACTCCTTTCCCCAGTAGCTTTCCCTCAACTGCTGCGAGTTAGCTGGTTACTGGTTCAACCTATGCAGCTTAGAGGAAACTGCCCAGATTAAACTGATTCTTCCTTGGGCTTTTTTACTCTGTACTTAGTCTTAGGCTAAGGTACTATAGGACAAAAAAGCTATAGATTTTCCATGGCCTGTGTTGTATTACAGGCCTCCTTCCACCAACACAACCTCACCACCTCTGAGGCAACTGCCTGTTCTGGCTTCTGAACTTATAACCCTTTCCTCCCCATCCCTTCCCACTATCTCAGTAGTGCCAGGACTGATCGCTGGTGTCACAAGCAGAATGTGTTTGGCTATATCCTTAATTAGACTAACTATATAGCTGGGAAAAATGTTAGACAAGCTTTTGAGTCCAAAACACCCTTCTTTAAGTCACTCATGCTAGGTCAGTTCAATATCAGCTCCATTCTTCCTGTGTGCCTACAAGCTGGGGGTTCCACCCAAGTCGTCCCATCAGCACTGGCCTCCTCTAGCTCCTACTCCTACTCCTTGACTTTCTTTCATCACTCTTCTCCCCACTTCATTCAGTGGTCAAACCTTTTGTAATCACCATCTGCCAAACAGAAGGGAAGAGTTCATGTTTGCCATTGTAAAGTTTGTTGTTAAGGCTCTTCACCACTTGTGCAGGAACAGAAGTATGCAACACGAATTATTAGAGATCTAGGAAACATGAATTATGAGGAAAGGTTAGAAGTACTGGGATTATTTAGTCTGGTGGTATTCATTTGCAGCAAGAGGAAATTAGGTTGGATAGTAGGAAGAATTTTCTAACCACAAGAGTGGTTAAGCACTAGAAGAGATTGGAATCTCCATCCTTGAAATATTTTAAGAACAGGTTAGACTTGGCTGAAGTAGTTTAGAGAGGGATGATCCAGCCTTGAGCAGAGCATTAGACATCTACAGGGGAAGTTTTATTCTTTTGGTCTAATTGCTTAAAAATTTGGCCCATAGTAGTTCAATCAACAAATAGATATCATCTATAGCACTATGATATGGTACTATGAGGTCTTGTTATTGAAAAGTATCAACCCCAAGAGGTTCTGATAACCTGCAAGTTTAGCTGACTGATGGGAGTTGTGGACTCTTAGCACCTTTGGAAATCAAGCTGTTAAGCTATTTTAAATGATGCAGACTGGTTTATGGTTAAAAACAGAATTTGAATCCTTCATACCACAAAATGGCTGTAGTTTCCCTCTATGAACTAGACTCCATTAGTGGTTTTGTTGCAAAAGTTCACAGTAGCCTAAAAATAAAATACTATTGATTCATAGCAACCTCATGATTCTGGACTTGTTACAGCAAGGTGAATTGCACACTAGCTTTAATCTGTTAGAATGCTTAAAGCACATGAGTACCTTTAAGCACATGCATAATAACATTGAAATCCATGCACTTGTGCTGTCCTGGATCATGGCCAGAGTGTTCAGTCTTTTGCTGAACTGAATTTTACTTTGTCAAGGATTCCTCTCAAGTTACCTTTCAGAATAAAGATTGTCTTCCTCATCTGTCATTCGATGCTTCATATCTTATTTGCATTTAAACAGAAGATTCCTTTTGAAAATTGTGGACCATTAAAACAAAACAACCTACAGCTATTGAAAACAATACATGACATGTATTCATTGTCCTTATCTCTAATCTCTTATTTTCTTACTTCCACAATCAGCTCCTTCCTTCAACAAGGAAGCAAGACCCAGTACAGCCTACTCCTACCTGTTATTAAATTCAAAACCAAGTAAATACTCCAAGTGCTTGGGCCATTTTTAAACTGTGTGGGAAATTACCTTTCCTGCCAAGTCTGCCACTCTACATGATACACCAATCAATCTCTTTGATGAATTCTAATATTAAAGCCAAATTACTAAACCCTCTAACTGAATTACATGCAGTTAAATGAACTCTACTCTTCAGCTTGAGGAATAACTACTGCAAGGACATAGCATCTGTGTGTGAGCAGAAAAGCAAGGGGAATTCTAAAGTAGTACAACTAGATTTTGGAAAAGGGAGACATTTTTAGAGTACAATCTCCATTCTCCTTTTACTACTGCTCTCCCCCTGACCCCAATATATAAATGCCTCAAAGAACACAAATCTGATACTGCATTAGCTGATACCAAAGCAGGCCACTTACAGGTCTACCCCTCATTTAGCACTTAGATCATGGTCTAAGTTGAGTTTGTTTTAAAATCTCATGATACCCAGTGACCCTTCCAAGCCTGTAATTTATTACCAGCCATTAAAATGTAAGTCCCCAGTAAATTAGGTTCCTATCAGAATGCAATACAGGTGCTCAAGATTGACTCGTATTGCCAATGAGCATTTCTGCACATATAATTTCATAGCTCTGAGGTCAAGGTTAATCCTTCCAGCATTTGGAGTATGACGTAGGGATTAAGAGATACATTACAGCAGGCCAGTTTGCTTTGTAACAATGTATTGCATTATGGCCTCAATCCTGTTCTCATTTTAGTCAACAGCAAAACTCCTATTGATTTTAATGGTGCCAGGTCAAACCCTTTAGAGGAGTCCAAGGGTGAAGTTACATGTTACACTTAGATCATACTAAGGGAATTTAAAATGCAAACATCTGCACATTAAAGCATGCTAACTTGGGCTAAGGGCCTTCTGAGCATCTCAAAGTTAATCCATGTCTGCTGAGGGTTAACTCTGTGCCACGTTATCTTTCTCTTGTTAGGGTAACTTCAGTCTGCTCTGTGGAGATTAAAATGAGCATTTTGTAATGCTCTGCAATCCCAAGATGCATCAGTTCCAACCTCCCCCACTCCAGCCCAGAGCAGAGTGAGAACCCAAAGCTCCTAGCCATGCCCCTGCTCACCAGCTCTTTTGTGGCAAATCAGAGCTGTGCAGGCAAGAAAAGGTATTAACCCTTAACATCTGACTGCTTACAGCCCATTCTAACTTGAACACTGCTTAACATTCCACAGATTTAGTATGACCTAAGTAATGTGTAACTTCACCCCAAGTTCTGAGAGTGCCTTCAAAATCTCTTACTTCCTTAGCAGGTGGGGAACTTTCTCGTGTTGCAGACCCTACACCTTCCCTACCCAGGGAACGTCCTTATGACACGGTGTTATGGCCGAGGCTGACAGAGGTACTAAGGAGAATTTTCTTGATGTGGACGTAAGGTAACTGTTAGCAGAGTACTCCTTACATGGACCTTCGAGTTCTAGGATCTTGCAATAGCTTGAATCTATATTTCTATAATGAATCTATAATAGCTTGAATCTTCATGTATAATGCACTCCTTGGAAAGACCATGGATAAAATTCTATTGACTCAATGAGGTCTGTATTTTACCCTGTCAGATGAGGCATTGTAGAGCATTAAGAAAGTGAATGTGATGATGTCTGGATTCTGTACATTTTGCAGTTTTGCTGTTCCAGATTAGTATAAGGTCAAGCCAATTTTCTTTTTTATATGGCTTTTGTGATGCTGCTCTGTCATGGACTGTCACTCTGAATAACAATCAGGAAATGCAGAGCTAGAGAGAGATGTCTGTTTGGATATTTTTTAATTGCAATACAGGTTAGGATTATTTGTGCTATTAATAAAGCCATATCCTAGAAAAGAGGTTATTTTGATGTTTTCTAGCACATGCACACTTTATCTGGAGCACAGCTGCTGTGCTGTATGCTCCCAAAACCTCATTTAATTTCTAATGGACCCCCATTAGTTTTCTTCCTATTAAAATTTCCAGGATATTCCATATCTAGATGACTCTTTTTTCCTTAGATTTGAGCTGCATAGACATAAGATTCTGATATTAAGTTGCATAAAAAAGATTAATGCAATGCATTGGCATGGATGATTAAAAAACAGAAAATGTAGATACCTAGGTAAATTCATGTCTCTGCCACTTGACATGGTAATTGACGATTCGTGATTTATGCCAAAAACAAAACACAAATTACCTCCTTTTAGCAGCTCAGCTTCTATGTTCCTATAGGTTATTTTTCCCTTCATGCAAAGGAAAAGCCCATTAACTAGGCCTAACTCTTCTTAATTCAACAGTTTTGAACAATGAATCCTAACAATCCACATAATTGATCCCGTTTTTTAAAGACTGGCTTGGTCTTAATGAGGAAGTAGTATGTGTGAAGTGTTATTAAAGTGAATATTGCTAATGTCCTTTTTACTCATATGGACTCCTATTCAGCAAAGTATTTATGTATGCTGCTAACTGGGGTCAAAATACAAAACCAATATATAATGAGAGCTTTGGGCCTGGTTTGTACACAAAGGACTCGTCTATACAACACAAGGCACTACAGTGCTGAGACAAAACCACCCTGCTGGGACATGCCCACCCAGTCTACTTCAACATGCTAGCTCCTCAGTTGGAAGCAGTAGCCCCTAAAGTTAAAGTTACACTGGTTTAACAAAAGGTGTGACTTTGAAACCACTGTAACTAAAACCTGCATGGACATACTGAACTCTGTTCAAACCAAAAGAACTGGTTTAAAAACACTGTTCACTAATTTTAAGCCCAGAAGGGAACTTCTAGTCCAAACTCTTACATAGGCTAGAAAATGTCAATCAGTAACTGATGGCTTAGACTTACAACTATATTTATAGAATAATATCAAATCTTATTTTACTCTGTTCTGTTACCTAAGGAACACAAAGGATGGAGAGCCCAGGTTCTTAAGAAGTAGATAAAAGTCAGTTCACACAAGGGTCTGCCTTATTTTAAATATGAAACATGGTTCCTCATACTTCTTCAGTTAGTCCTACTGACTTTAGTGGAACCTATACTACATGTAATAAAACTTAATCCTGATAGTAATTCAGAACCTGGCCTTCACCCATTATGAGTATTTATATTCCCAGAAATATTTATTTCACCACATCACATATACTTTGTGGTTCATTTAACAAGAGTTCATGGTGATACAAAAGCTCTTT
>NW_005842684.1:216489-222759 GCF_000455745.1 Alligator sinensis | reverse complement strand
CCTTTGCCCAGCATAATTTAAAGAATGCATTTTTCTAGTTACCCTTTATAGATAAGCTAAAATCCTCTGTCTGTGGCAAGTGTTCGCTGTTTCCATACTTCAATATTTAAAAGAGATGTGTAACTCAAAAACTAAATGCTATCAGTTAAAAGGAAGCAAGTGTTTTCATACTTCAAGATCTAATTTGATTGCTGCTAAGGATCAGAAAGATATACACATACACGCATTTTTCCCCATATACAGCATGGTACAGAGAACTTAATAGAGGTGTTTTCATCTTCCTCTGTAGCATCAATGACTGATCATTGTTAGAACCAAGGTCTTGCCCTTCATGCTATATCAAAAATTTTACACTATATTATTAAATTATAGAAATTAGTACATTTCTAGGCATATATTTTTGTTTGTTTGTGCAGTAGGAAAACTACATTGAAAAAGGTTATGAAATTTAAAGGGATACTATTGATTCAATTATGTTTCATAGATTTCATAGACATCAGGGCTGGAAGGGACCTCGGAAGATCGTCGAGTCCAGCCCCCCGCCCAAAGGGCAGGAAGTCAGCTGGGGTCATAGGATCCCAGCAAGATAAGCATCCAGTTTCATCTTGAAGGTGTTCAATGAAGGCGCTTGAACCACCTCCGGTGGCAGGCTGTTCGGACAGTAAAGAAATTCTTCCTTATGTCCAGCCTGCAACGATCTTGAAGTAGTTTGTGACCATTTGACCTCGTCATCCCTTGGGGCGCTCTGGTGAACAAACGTTCCCCCAGATGCTGGTGGTCACCCCTGATAAACTTGTAGGTGGCCATCAGATCACCCCTGAGCCTGCGCTTTTTCAGGCTAAAGAGCCCCAGGGCTCTCAGCCTGTTATCGTAGGGTCTGCTTCCCTGACCTCTGATCATGCGCGTGGCTCTTCTCTGGACTCTCTCAAGCTTCTCCACATCGAAATCACCTTGAGTATAACAGCTGTCAGCTGTCTTGATTTATTGGCATTTGTGCTGAGTGGAAGCCGTTTCCTTAAGCAGAAGGTTATGATGGTCCGAAACAAGTTTACCTGTTGTTAGCTTCACTGTTCCTTCACAACCTGTCTTCCATACTATTGAGTGAGAGGAAAGCTCGTGAGCTTTGTCTGTATTTTTTTAAATCAAGGCTGTCCAAAATCTGAACAGCTGCAGGCACACACCATTCAGGCTGCATGGACTCCCTTGGACCTCCCCACTTCCAGCCCACTGTGGGCTGTACTGATTCGCAGCCCCTCTCCCCCTGCCCAACCCAGCACCTGGACTCCCAGGATGCACAGATTACATGGATTCCCCAGGCTCCTCCTGTCCCCAGGGGCAAGGGCAGGAAGCAGAAGCTGGAGGAAGAGGCAGGGGGAGTCCGGAGACTCTGGCAGTGGCAGAATGACGAGTGGAGGGAGAAGCAGCCAGTTAATAACCCAGCTGTGGGTTGCAAATTGCACAGCCCTCTTTTAGGTAATAATTAGCAAAAATGAGGCAGAAATATTATACATGCTGTCAATATTTATTTTACAGGCCTCAAAACCAAGAGTATATACTTGATTAGGTGAAAGTTTCCCACAACTAAGCACTAGTCTATCAGAATAGGTATCGCTGTGTGGTGTGAAAATGGAAACCCTAGTGCCAATGCCATTTCAAAGAATGGAAAGAGAGATGATTTGTACAAAATAGTGTGTTGAGAGGACACAAAATAAAAAGATGGTAATTTATGTAATTTAATATGTAGATTTATGTGCCTTTCATGTATATGTTAATTCAGTGACAACTGTGGGTGGGTCCAGGATTGTGGCAATGGGAATGCGGGCACATACCCTTTTGGGGTGGGGTACATGGGCAGTGAAGAAAGCTCATTGAGCAGATCATGTGGCCATAGCCCACTGCTGTGATCCTGGAGCCCAGTGAACTCTCAGCAGCTGCTGAGCTCACCAGTCTGGACTCTTCCCAGAGTCCCTGATTTAGGGATGCTTTGGAGCGACTGAGCGTCAGGATCCAGAGCTGCTTTGTAGCAGGGTTTTTTGAAGAGCCCGCACTCATCAGTGGTGAGCTCATAGTGCTTGCAGCACATGCAGAGCCCTGAGAAGAAGCTGTGCTGAAGTGATGGTGAGCTCTGAGAGTTTACTGCATTTGTGGAGCACAGCTGAAGTGGGGATGCATCCATGCCATTGCACCACTCTTGGATCTGCCCCTTGTAACAACCATCTGTGATAAAACATTGGTGGCTTCTTAAACCATGCTGTTCCCACACTAGAATGAAACTATATACTTCTACTTTAATTGAGCCAAACTCTTTAGCAGCAAGGAATGCACGTATCTCTCAGATTTCTCCTGAATTCACTTTTGAATACAGGGTTGAGAGAAGGAAAGAGCTGATTTCTGTCTCTGCCATGCTGTGAAAATGTTTCCAGCAATTACATATTACTGTGGATTCTGCTGTTAAAATCAAAATCCAGCATTTATTTTTCTTGTTTATAGACTTGTCCATTTTTGTCTAAGAGCTCACCTGGTTAACTCTACAGGTCATTTAATTTAGAATATTCTTCAGACTGCCCTAGTATTTTCCCACAATCACTTTCAATTTTAGTCTCCAAGGTAACAATTTATTTTCATTGATGCTCTGGTGCAGTTTTGATGGTAATAATCTGGCCTCCCAAAATGTCCCTGGGATAAAATTAATTCCATAGAAATGTGTGCTCTCTGCAAACTGAAAAGGTAAAAATATTGGCTGCTTGGAAATGATGGGAAGAAGCTAATATGCATGGTGTGATTTAGCAGCCTATTATACTTCACAGAAATGGAAGCATTGTGAACAGTGGGATTAAAAAAATAGAATTATGCATTATGAAGACATGGAAAAATGTAGAAAAATCACTCTGTGGAAGCTACTCAAACTTTCATACATCTATTTTATCATGCACACCTCTACAGAGAACATTCATCACTGTTAGCTCTAAAGACTGGATGGTTAATGTATATTTCCATTTTTTCTTATCTTCTGCATCAAGATCAACTTTCTCATTTAGAGCCAGTTGAATATTTGAATGTTTTAACAGATTTGGTGAATTAGCTGCATAAATCACCTGGTTGAACCCTTTTTCATGGCTCTGCCAAGTCTTTCTCTCTTACCTCTACATGAACTCAACTCACTTGTGTCTGCTTCATGCTCTATTGCTTATCTCCAGTTTGTCACAATATATTCCACCACTGCAGAAGATTTCTTCTCCACACACTACTACAACAATGCTTATTGCTTTCTTCCTCACCCAACAGCCAAAATGGCAGAACTGGCTAGGTCTCATTCCAATCTCTATTGTTTTCTTTCCCTTATAACCTTCTGACTGAACCTCCTTCTTTATCTCTTAACAGTTCTGCTCATACAACACTAGGCTTAGTTGAGAACGTCAGTAATTTTCATGTGGGACAGCAAGAGTTTAAACCTTACTAATGCCACAATCCTGGGAGAGAAGATGAATAACTACCTTTCATTAGTATTCCTTCCTATACCATCACCTTCTGTGTGCAGAGCATTACTGACTTGTATGCATTCTGTACAGCACATCATGTCTCAACAACACTCTCCATTTATTTTATAATAACAAATGTCTGTGAACCAAATCAATACTTCTCTTCCTTCAAGGTCTTCCTACCTATATAAATAAATTAAATAAAAATTATATTAATGTTGCAGACAAGGTTCTTTGGGTGAATCTGATATCTTTTATTAGACCAACTTAAATATGTGGAGAACAATTTTGAAGCAAGCTTTCTGGTTCAAAAACCCTTCATCAGGGTTTGTACAACCTACACCCCTGTATTAACGTTGCAAGCATTTATTCTCAAAACTAATAAATTTACATAGGTAAAATTTAACTATATTTGAAGTAAAATGTGCACATATTGCCAAAATTCCATGTAATTTCTTTTTTAAATGTATACATACACTGATATTCCAGATCCCAAAATTGATTGTGTGTCCTCATTGATTTTGACCGCAGTAAAGTTGATTCACTGGATGTGGTTATCCAGTCAAGAAGGTAGACAGGTTATGTTTAGGGAGCCTTTTCTAGCCCCTTCCCCAGGTGGGATGAGCAGAGCAGATCCTGAAGGGAGCTGTTCAGTTGCAGTTAGTGGCCAAATCGCACTCCTGCCTCATCCAAGTGTTAGACAACCTTCTAGAAACTGCTGACTTTGTACCAGTTTATGATTAGGAACTTCCAACCCTCACAGTCTTGCCTATCATCAGTAGCTGGTCACCAAAGAGCTTGAAAAATATGCTGGAATAGCCGTTTTCATGGAACACGCCTGTGCGTGATTTCTTTAATCATGAAGAAACTACTGCATATCAGCTCCCACGTAGCTCTTGACAAAATGGAAACCTAAAACCAATGGCAAACAAGCCAAGACAATTGCAAATCTCATTCACCTTCACAGCTGTCAAGATTCTAACATCTGCTTGCTCCACTGTTGAGGACTTATAGACCCATGGCTGGGGGCTGGCTGGCTTATTATAGTGGTGACCTGTACACTATGTCACAGCACCATCAAAGATATCTGTGGCTTTTCAGGAAGGAAAGCATTGCTTTTCCCACTGCATTCTGGTGTTACTGCCGCTGCTTGGTCCAACTCCACAACTGCTTATTTATCAGTTACCCTTGCTAACCTTCCCTGAAGATCATTCCTCTATCCACCACCTGTGGACATGCTAGGTATCAGTAAAGCTCTGCCACCAGAACATCAGGACCATCATGGACAATCCTAACAGTGAACACCCAGAGCACCACACCACAGTCGTGACTCAAGAACTTAGGTGACACTTATCGAAGTTGCTGCACTAAGAAAGACCAAAGGTCCTTCATCAACAAGCTCTTAATAAACAGTCCCCAGCTCTGGTAATTCAGATTTGTGATGAGACTCTGGAAAGCATTATTTTCTGTACTTCAGAAGCCATCTGTCAGAAGGCTGACATCAATGAAGAAATCCAACTTTGTTAGGTTTGACCTAGAAACCACTACACATAGCCCAAGCAAAAGTCTCTGTTATGTAACTAATGCCCATCTGCAATGATAAGGAGGAGACAGTCTTAGATAAAGGAGGCTTGAAAACAAAAGCAGAATCAGAGGACTAGGGCAAAGAGCTGATTTGAATATTGAGAATCACACCCCTGGGTGGGGAGAAAGTATGCTAATGAAACATACATGTATGGAAATGAGATACATAGCTAAAACACAGGTATAGAGACATGCTCAGTAAAGAACTCCTTGCGTCACTCCCTTATAACCAATTAGCAAACAAGAATGCTTATGAAGGTCCAATACTCCTGTATAAAAGATGCTCATAATTAAGACTCTGTGTGCTTGTTACGTGAAATTATTCCGCTTGCACCTTGTATTGCTAGCAATAAATCTTTATACTTTCACCCCTGGTATCTTTATTGGCTTTTGCATACCGGGCACGATCCCAGACTTGAGCTGGGGCTCAACACTACTGGAGGGGGACAGGTGAGTACCCCCCTCCTCTTTCTCTCCCTGGGGGGCTGGGCCAAGTAGGGGCCTGGGCGGGGCTTGACCCGGCCCAGCTCCACTCAGCCGCCTCCTCCCAGACACACACTAAGGGATTAGCCCCCTCTCTCCACAGGCCCCGCTTACCCCAGCTGTGCTGGGGGTCAGCGGGGGGCTCCGCGGCTGCTGGAGGGTTTTTGGGGGGCTTCTGGGGGACTGCAGTGTCCTATGTTTAGAACATGTTCTAAAAGTTAGATCTTGGAATTTCTTTTGTTTTTTTGTTTTTGTTAAACCTGAAGACATGTCTTTCTAAATGGCAACAGAGTCAGTTATTTGTAGACAAATAAAAACAATGGTACGAAAAAATGAGAATGAAAAGCAAAATTTTAAAAAGCAAAAGAAAAGAAAGGTGAGTGGACAGGGAATTGGGGGTGGGGGGAGGCAGTGGTAAAGGTAGATATTTTTCCAGGTTTCATAATTCAAGTGGTTCTTGAACACTATGGCCATGTCCAGATGAGCAGGGGAGTGCACTGAGGCAAGCACATGCCCCTGCACATGTGCTTCATTGCAGGACAAACTTTTCCAAAACAGGCAAACTGCCCTTGCCCAGCTCCTCCCAGCTCTTCAGCCAGGGAGAAGACCTGGGAGGAGCTGGGCAAAGACAGTTTACCTGGTGGCTTGGTGTCATGCTGAATCAGCAGGTGTAGCAGGGAGGCATGAGCAGCAGCCAGAAAACTGCTCAGGATGGCCCGGCCCA
>NW_005842684.1:206986-216458 GCF_000455745.1 Alligator sinensis | reverse complement strand
TGTAGGGATACATGGGGGGTGCACGTGTACCCCTCGAGAGTGCTGGTGCACCACCTGACAGGTCGTGCTCCCTGCTTAGATGATGGGCAGGGGGGGCAGAGGAAGCGCTGGCCGGGGAGTGGGAGCGCCAGATGTAGCACCACGGCCACTTCTGGGAGCGCTGCAGCCACTTCCTGGTTGATAAGTTTTGCCACAGGAGGACCCCCTCCCCCCGTCAGGGGGGCATGTACCCCCCGCCCTCCGACTAAGGTGGCACCAGTTGCCCATGGCCTGGCCTCTGTTTGTGCTGGCACATGTTTGTTTTGTGTGCTTTATGCTGCTTTTGTTTTTGTGCGGGGTGGGAGGAGGGGGTTTCCATGTTTTAACATTCACCCTGTGCTTACTATGTGCAGTTTATGGCACCACAAACTACACCCCTGCTTGTCTGGATGCAGCCTATGTATATATTATATATATTGTATTACATTTATATGTATATACAAATATACATATATACACACAAACAAGCTCAACTTAAATATTATCAATTTTAACATTTTTATAATAAAGCTCTAACATTCTGTCTGCCTATTTCCTTGATTTATATATGTATATCTTTATAGATATATTTATTTATATATCTATCTATATACAAGAATATCTATATCTCTAGAGAGAGAGGAAGAGAGAGAGATTGATAGAGAGATAAAGGATACATGATATTTGAGGATACATCCATTTAACCAAGTCAGACAATTCCACATAATTTTGTAACATTTTCCTGGTAAAAAAACAATCACATTATAAGTTTAAAAACACTATGATGACCTTTAACTACCAAATAACCATGCATAATATCAGTATAAATCTATCATGTACACTTTAGTACTATATATCTTTTCAAATAGGTAATGGATAGATTCTGCTCTGGAGACTTTTTTCAGGAGGGTCTTTTCTCTTCATGCTGAATGTGAACAAGAAAAGTGAGAATCCATTAAATATATCTTCTCCCTCACCTTCAGGGTCCAACTCAGCATGCTACACAGACAAGCACAAATCCCATTCAGTCCTACAACCACTGAGTGACTGTTTTCCAAGCTGTGTATTATTTTATTTGGTGCAGCAGCACTTTACTTATTGTATCCCAAGACAGAATTTCAAATTACTCAAGCCATTAATACTTATCAAGCTTTGTGTTTATTGATCTGATAGGAACTTCATGTTACCTATTTATTCTGTCAAAACACTTCTGCCCCCTGACCATACAGCATATCTCACTGTAAAAGAAAGTGTTATTACCATCACTGCAGCTTTTACCCAGTAGCTGCTGGAAGTAAGATGTGCTCTGTTGATATGGACTATAAAGCAGTTACAAACAGTTCCGCTTTCGAGCTGTTTTCCTTTTTAAGATGCTGGATCTCATTAAAATGTGCTATTTTCTCTCATGTGAATGGAAAACAAAGGCTTTTAAAGCCTGGGTGCGACACTAAAAATTACCACTGAAGGCTGTATCTCTTCTGATGTCTTCTCTTTACAATGAAATTAGCTCTTTCACTGGCCCATTATTGTCACAATGGTTTAATTCTTAGGACCAGTTTCTTACACTACACCCAAGATGCCTGTATTGTGAAGCATTTAGATCCAAGCTATTTCAACCACTGATTGAACAAGTATCTTGAATTCTGTGTTTCTCTTCTCTCAAACAACACTTGGGCTAAGTGCAGACACTCAAAAAGCCCAAGGCTGAATTGATTCAATCTTCTCAGGTTTGCACAGATTTAACTGATAAGCAAGTAAACAGACATTCACTTTTGACTCTGGAAATGCAGCCACATGCCCGCAGTGGCTAAGGCCAGAAGCCAGGGGGCACTAAAGCATGCCTCCCTGCTTGGCTGGAGCAGACAGCTTGGGCCAAGGGTAGCCCACCTACCCTGGGGGGGGTGCAGTTTGGGGGAGATGTAAAACATCCTGGGATGCCGGGGGACTATAAATTAACTTGAATCTGGATGGGATATGGGACAGAAGTTCAATAAACCAATTTAACCTAAATCAGTTAAGTCTGATAACTACATTCATCCAGATTTATGTTAAGCTGGTTTTGGCCATTTTGAAAGTGGTTTATGTGTACTGAACTTCAGTTAAGTTACAGATTTGAATTGCTTTCTGATCACTTATACCAGTTTATGTGCAATTTCTGTCCCTAGCCTTGTTGTGTTACAGGTTTGAACCAATTTCTGATCACTTATACTGGTCTGTGTATAATTTCTCTTCCTAGCCTTGAGGACCAAGCAGTGAAAGACCAGCAAAAGGATTCTCATGGAATTAAAGGAAAAGAGGGTTTGGCAACAACAACAACAAAGGAAAGGAATGGAAATCAAATCAGCATCTTTTCATAAACCAGGCAGTTTTGAAAAGGGAAGTATATGGTTAAAAAAGAAAAAAAGGCCAGGACCACCCAGAACAGGAATGCAAGCAAACAGCTCTGCAGGCTTTCTGATAAAGCCCAGGAATGACTGTAACTGAGCCTAAGACATTAGGCCAGATCCTGATTTTAGTTGCGTGGGTGGCCACTCTCATCAAGTCCAATCAGAATAGCCGCTGTGTAACCGAGGGAAAAAACTGGTCTGTTACAGGTGGGAGAATATTATACTACAGCCTTCCTGGTATTAAATTAGCCAGGGCAGCGAATGCAAAGTCCAAAAAAACCATCACATCAAATTTTTCAGCCCTCGGTAAGTGTAGAGGAAATTTGCCCTTCCCTTTCTTTACTGAGCTGTCAGAGGTGACTTGCAAGGTTATGTGCACTTTCTGGTCCTTCACCAGAAGAAGCTCTGTTCCTTGCTTAAATAAAATCTTTTAGTTCTTGATTGCTGGGGTTTTGGTTGTAGCCATGTTGGTCTAAGGACCTAGGCAGGCAAGGTACTGTGAGTAGATGTGACATCTTTTATTAGACCAACTGAGTAATTGGAAAAAAGTTCTCAGCAAGCTTTCGGGCATAGTCACCCTTCTTCAGGCACAGGAGTCTCTGCTGGTCTGAGACTACAAGAGCCAAAAGTGTGGCAGGATGTCAGTGAAAATGTACAGAGGTAGACATTTGACTAACAAAAGGTGAAGCAAGTAAGGGAAGGGAAGAAAGCAGGGGAAATCAAGGCCAAAGGGAAACACTATAGTGGTAATAATACAAGGTAAAAAAAAAGAGGCTAGCAAAGACCCTATGACCCAAACCACACCACGCAAGGACAAGAAATGCAAAACTGGCCAAAGCATCTCCACTACCTCCACAATAACTACAGCCCACAACAGAACCATCACCAGTCCTAGATCTTACACCTGCACCTCCAGAAATGTTATATTTCTCCAACAAGCTTCTTCCACTCGTGCTTTGATGCACTGAAAGTAAAATTTAGATAATTCTTAACTTCAGTCCTCTCCTTGAATGCAGACCCTGTGGAGTTCCCTGCCTTACATATGTGATATGACTAATTTGACATAGGCATTTCTTTCCCAAAGGTCGGTCCCAAAATTCTGCTTCTGTTCCTGATTATGGTAATAGGCATGCCATGCACAACTCAAAACTGAAGTAAACACACCTTTCCCACCACCTGACCAGATTATTTTCTTCCCTCTCTAAAAAGTACAGTAGTAAATACTCCAGCCAGGGGTGGGGAAGCTTCCTAATTTGCATAAATGTCATTCTAATTTGTGCCTGTGGCCTTGAAATTTGTCAGAGACATGTATGGGAGACACATATTGCCACTGTCAACATTCTGCTATCCTTTGATCATATAGTCTCTTAGATTAAACAAGAGGTAGCTCAGAAGTATTTTGAACTAGATCAATCTCTGGGCCTGTTGCAGAAAAGCTGGAACAGCTTTCTAGCAGTCAAAAAGACCCAGTTCCTGTGATAAACAAATAAAACCTATACCAACTTGCCTGTTTGTTTGTTTTTTAATAGCAGTAAGGTGACTTCATGATACTAATTACCAACTGAGAAATCATAATCCATTGCAACATATTACTTTACAAAAATTATGATTGTGTTGCACCAAATACAAAGTATTTTCTGTTTAGACTCATTTAAGTTGCAAAGGAAAGATCCTAGCTATATTGAAGTCAATAGAAAAAATCCCGCTGACTTCCATGGGGCTTGCATTTCACTCCATCTGCTGTAAAATTATGCTCTTGCCCCTTTTATCAGTCAGTGTCAGAGTATACTGCTTTCTCCAGATCTCAAAGTACTGGAGGGACTGATGCTGTTTGAAGCAAAAGAAATGTTGGTTTCCATTCATAGTCAATTCCAGCTACTTCCCAGCCAGTGTTTCAGTTTTTCTTGTTAAAGAGCTTGTAGTTTTGCCATTATTCTAATTAATGATTTTGCCATATTCCAGGTATTTCCAATGCTTTGTAGAGCACATACTGAGTAATAAAACCAAGTTAATTGTTGAAATGTTAATGGTAACTAATTTCCATCAACAATTTAAAAATGAGCTTCTGCCAGTTATTGAGGTCCCACTGAAATGTTCCACAATGCTGTAAGTATAGGGCACTCCAGCCACATCTACATGAGATGTTGACTCTCCAGTAGCTCAATATTATTGCACAGTAGCGTCACATGGCAAAAATCATGATGTGATGCTACTATGCAGTATTATTAGGCTACTGCACAGCAGTGTTACAAAAAAAGATGTTTATCGGCACTACTGCACAGTCATTTATTCCTTGTTTTTACAAGTACCAAATGACTATGCAGTAATGACTGCACAGTCAGCATATCATACTGGCTTTGCTCTGCTTCCCATGAAGTCAACAGTAAAGCTTCACCTAATTCTAACGGGAGCAAAGTCAAGTCAACTCTGAGCACATTTTGTATACTCCCTACCAAAATTATTTCCTGACCTTCAAAGAAGCAGAACTCATAGTCATCTGGGCAAAAATCCAGCTGAGCAAGATAATAACCAGGTAGCAATGTGGCCTAGGGTATCGTACTCATAGTGTTTGCACAATTCTGATGAACAAGAATATAATAATAGTGACAGCTTTTTTTACATTCACCAAAAGAACAGGGAGAAAAATGTTGCAATATGTCTTTGTCTACCTTTTCTTGACTGCTGTTTTAAAACACAGTTAACTATAGAGTAGAAAGTAATAGGCCTGTAGTGCAGTGATTACAAATGATCTTTCCCTCCTTCTTCTAGAATGAATAAAGGAAGTTTGTGTCTGACACCTTTATGAGCAGTTTGTTCTTTGGGGAAAAAGAAAATAAATACCTAATAATAGAAGTGTCCAAATGATGCTATTACGTAAAGTAAGATTGTTCACCATAATCCTTAGCCACAGATTTATTGCCAGGCTCTTAACACATGCGGTACATCGTTTTTCTAATTGGAACTCGGTCTGTGAAATGTAATTAAAGAGCCCATAAATATTGCCAGGCAGTGCACCTTTCGTCCAACTAAGTACTAAAATCTTCAAGAAGATCTCATCAAATCTTGATGGAGCATAAGCTAATATAACTATTCACATGTTCTTTGAGATTGGGAAGTCAATCTGTCTTTCTATCTTCCACAGAATTAAAGTCAGCCATTCTGCTTTCCCCAACACACCACCCCATCCATTAATCTATTCACTTCTTTCCTCTGATAACAATTCAGCACTCACAAATAAAGTCCAAGCAACCCTGGTAGAACTCAATATTGTAACTGCTGTCTTCCTTTTCACTTTTCTCCTTACATCTTATAGTGAAACAAGAGCCTCCTTTAAGAAGGATTATTTTTGTGCAATCTAGAGAGTTTATTCATGCGTGTGAAAGGGGAAAAAAAATCTTTTCCATTTAGTGTAAATGACAGGTACATTAACAATGAAACTCAACCCCATAACAAAGGCCCTCTAATGGTACTTCAAAGACTTTTGTGGGCCTGACAGGGTGCACAGGGTTGCTCAGAGACTAAAATGAAAGCCAGTTAACAGGTGGCTACAATTGGCATATCCAAAATAGCTGCTTCTCTTTGCGAGCTAAGCACGCCTGATACAGCCAAATGGCAATGCTAAAGAAGTGTGACTTGAGGACCCTCTAAGATTCACAAGCTTCTAACAGGCAAAATGAGTGGAATGGCATAGAGTGCGTATACATGTTTCTCTCAGAAAGATGAGTGATAAAATGCTTCACTCAACAGGAAGGTCTGGAGGGGAGAACTGGGATTGGCTCTTTAGCTGATGGCCATGACAAACACATGAGAGAGTCAGGTTTTAGTCTATGCTTCAGTGAATTCCTCAAGGTGGAAGAGCCAGAAAATCCTGGGATATATTTATTGCAGAATATTCAACACTAGTGGGCCAGATACCTCCCTGCACCCCCGTTTTAAATGGGTTCTGATTCCTGTTCAAAAATCAAACATCAGAAGGAACTGAACCCAAGTTTCCCACCTCCTAGGAGAGGGCACTAACAACTGAGCTATTTGTTAAAAAAAACACTGATGGTTCCTCCTTTGCCTCCTCTTGGCTGTGGTGTGTGTGATAAAAGGATGACTTGGCTTAGAGGCCTGATGCCAGGAGTTGGCTCATGGCTATGAATCCCAGGTGAGGGAAGGTGCCTCCCTTCAGCCAGGAGTTAAGTGCCCAAGTCTCAGAAAAGATGGGAGTTAAACCGTAGCTCTTTCCTCAACATTTCCTACTGCCTGGCCTTGGCAGGTAGGGCTGTGGGAAGCTTTGCTCCCTGATGAGATTCGGCTTGATTCGGTGACCGAATCTCCAAATCCAAATTGAATCAGAGGACCCATTAATCTCTCTAAATCGAATCGGAACCCTCCGAACTGATTCAGAAAGATTCGGAAACATTCGGTGATTCAGACATAGACACAGCTTTAAATGTTTTTTCTACATACCTCTAGGTAGCAAGCAGCTCGTGATTGCTGTGGTGCTGGGCTGGGCTGCATGGAGTGTCACAGGAGCACGGCGGGCAACCCAGCGTGCTTGGCAGCAGACTTGGAAGTGGACCAGAAGCAGTTCCGGCCCACTTCCAGGTCTGCCAGGGAGTGCACAGGGGGGCCTCCCTGCACCCCCCCCAGCTCAGTGACTGGTGCCTTCTGGGTCTTGGGGGGACGCCAAGGGTCCCACCATGGCTCATCACTGAGCCAGGAAGGTGCAGGGGGCCCCCCGTGCACTCCCTGGTGGACACAAAAGTGGACTGGAAGTACATCCGGTCCACTTCCGGGTTCATGTGGAGGCCCCCCCCCATGCTCCTGTGGGATGTTCCATGCACCCTAGCATCACAGCATTCACAAGCCACCCTGGTACCTTGATGTACATAGAAAAAAAACATTTAAAGCTGCGTCTGTGTCCGAACCACTGATTCTCTGAATCAGCATCGAATCTTCAGATTCAGATTCAGCCGAATCGAATCAGGGGCAGGGATCCAAATCAACAAATCAAATCACTGTCCCCGATTCAGGCCAAATCCGAATCCAAATCGAATAGGGCCCACTTTGCACACCCCTACTGGCATGACCTCTTTAGCTTACCAGCTTTTGTGATCCTCAGTGTCAGGTAGCTATCGCTTCCCACGCATTATATATGGAAACTGGGTGCGTAAGTCAGGGCTGCTGACTATAGTAGACACTCTTACACTTAGCCACTGTACACTGAGTTGAAGTTCCTGCTGTGGTTCTACCCCTCATAGATTCTCCTTGGATGTCCAGTTCCTTCCATGCTTCCTCCTTGTTCCCCAGGACTGTAACTTGCTTTTGGTAACAGCTCAGCTATGCAAGCTGGTACATAAAGGGAAGAATAGCATTGTAGTACCTATGCAGTGTTACATGCTCAGCCCCAATGGCTAAGTGGCCCATCCAGGGATGGAAATGGTGTTCTTATTCTCCCATACCCCCTTGCCTACGTAGGCAGCACAAGTCATGATTGCCTAGGTGGGCAGCACAAGTCATGAACCCCTTTTGGCCAGCCAATTGCTTATCTCCTTTCACCAACCCTTGGAGTGACTCATCTCCTAATTAGCAGGTGGCCTGTGTGCCGGTCACTACGTTCTCTTAAAGAGGTAGTAATATCCCTGACTCTGATGTTGACCTACCCTCTCTATAGCCCCAGCTCTGACCTCTATTTCTCTCTGTTAAAAGGATTAGGATCCGCTGTTACACTGGAAACTTATAAGTGGTTTATTTTTTTTTTGGGGGTGGTGGAGGGGAAGCCCTCATCAGTGAGTGGTTGCTAAGTTGTTCTAAATGCTCTTACTACCAAATGAAGCTTTATTTACTAACAAGGCACCAAAAACTCTCACATATGAGAGTAAATTAGATTACCAGAATTCTTCTTGGATGTTATCAACAAGACACTAGAACCTGCAGCTGCTTGAAGTGGATACAGTGGTAGCATTAATGGATCTTTTCTCAGAAGACAAGACAGTGCCTCAATCAAACATACTAAATTCAATATACTCTGCACTGGTTTGGAAGTATGGAGGCTTTACTTATAATAAACACTTCCTTGCTGTGACCAATGCTCAAAAGAAAGGAACATCAGGAGATCTGGAAGGGAAATTAGAGATCTGCAGGAAGTCAGCTGGGGTCATAGGATCCCAGCAAGATAAGCATCCAGTTTCATCTTGAATGTGTTCAATGTAGGCGCTTGAACCACCTCCGGTGGCAGGCTGTTCCAGACCTTGGGGGCTCGGACAGTAAAGAAATTCTTCCTTATGTCCAGCCTGAAATGGTCTTGAAGTAGTTTGTGACCATTCAACCTCGTCATCCCTTGGGGCGCTCTGGTGAACAAACGTTCCCCCAGATGCTGGTGGTCACCCCTGATAAACTTGTAGGTGGCCATCAGATCACCCCTGAGCCTGCGCTTTTTCAGGCTAAAGAGCCCCAGGGCTCTCAACCTGTCATCGTAGGGTCTGCTTCCCTGACCTCTGATCATGTGCGTGGCTCTTCTCTGGACTCTCTCAAGCTTCTCCACATCCTTTTTGAATTGTGGAGCCCAAAACAGGACACAGTACTCCAGCTGCGGCCTCACTAAGGCCGAGTACAGGGGGAGAATGACGTCCCAGGATTTGCTTGAGAAACATCTATGGATGCAAGCCAGCGTTTTGGTCGCTTTACTAGCCGCTGCATCGCATTGCAGGCTCATGTTCATCTTGTGGTCAATGATGACCCCCAAGTCTCTTTCTTCCATAGTGCTAGCCAACATAGCACTGCCGAGCCTATAAGGATGCTGTGGGTTTTTTTTCCCAAGGTGGAGAACCTTGCATTTATCAGCGTTGAACACCATCAGATTCTCGTCCGCCCACTTGCTGAGCCTGTACAGGTCAGCCTGGAGAACCTGCCTGTCTTCTGGTGTGGATGCTTTGCCCCAAAGTTTGGTGTCATCGGCGAACTTGGCCAGTCCGCTTCTGACTCCAGTCACTTTCTAAGTGCCACTGATTGTAAGCATTCACAAATAAACTTGCACCCAGATGGTCAGGGAGCCAGGTTTGGAATATGCAAAGCAGGAA
>NW_005842684.1:205119-206948 GCF_000455745.1 Alligator sinensis | reverse complement strand
TTTGGAGAAAGCATAGCCCTGGCCATGACAGAGAAAAGTTGGTAGCATGAAACTGTCCACTGTAATAACCTGAACTAACAGTATGAACTGTATGAAAAATTACTCGAGTGTCAGTGCAATTAATAATCCACTCAGTTGAGCACAAATTTCTATCCTTGGTTTTAAACAGAATGAAGGAAAGTTGGATGGATATAAACTAGGAGCAAGTTTCACAAAGAGCCCTGGAAATCCATGGAGACGAGGGGAGGGAGAGGGGGAGCCCAGATTCTCTTTTATCTATTTTAACATTGTCTCCTTTCATCTTTTTCAAGAGGGTAGAGGAGAGCAGCAGACCCGACTATTACCTATTAGTCCTTCACTCCACTGAGTGGAGATGTCAATCCAGAAGCATTTGCAAAAACATTCTCCCAACTATTTAAATGAGTGAAAACCTGTCAAAAAGGAAGGGAGGGAAAATTCCAAACTCAATAATAACAAGGGTTTGCTAAGTGAAATGACAGAACAGCACAGGTAACTGCTATGAAAATTCCTTTAAAGGCAGCTGCATTAAAGTTGATTCTTTTAGCAGTGCTAGCACCAACCTGGCACAGCAAGAAAGGAGACCTCTGCTAAGGGGCACCAGTGTGTATAGAAGCAAAGGGGAGGTCAGCTCCATGGATGGTTCCCTGCACAGCACATTCCTAGGATTAACCCCTAAAACTGTGATTTTTAATTTTGAGACACCTTTGGTTTTCCACACCAAAGGCAACTTAGGTCTCCTCTTTATACAAAACAGAGAAAAGAAAACAGAAATCACTCTGATTTATACATACATCTGTAGTTTACATTTGGACTGCCTGGGTTTGGGCTCCTGGGGAAATCATGCTGCAAAGACAGCGGCAGATATGCCACCAGGGAGAAGGCACAGATTGCACTCTTCTCTGTTCTGACCACCTTAACCAGGTTGGTTAGGGCTGCAGATGGTGTGCTGGCTGTATAGAAGGCTTCTGAAAGAACATGGGCCCAGATTCATGACCCCAGTGTTCAGGATAGAGGTCATGTTTTCAAAATTTCTCAGAAGCCATCAGTTATCAGTGGGACAAATGCTGGGTCCAGAACTCTTCTGGAACTCTGGCCCCAAAATTGCAGGTGAGCACTTTTTAAAATCTGAGGTCCCAAGCGTGATCTTCCCTGGCACCCAACATTAGCAGGACTCTGAAAATGTAAATAGGTGTTATCCCATTTGTCACAACCCAGTGATTTTTGGTGCCTCGGCACAATGAGATTTTCTTGCCACATGAGAGCCTCTTGCACAGCGAGGGTTTTGCTGCACAGAGAAACCTCGGTGCAAGAGAGTTCCCACCAATTTGCAGCCTTCTTTGCAGGGTGCATTTCTTCTTTGCAGCACAGAAATGCACGGTGCAAAGAGTTCCCGCTAGTCGAATGCAAATTTGTGTCCCACTATTGGCCAGTGCTAAATTATTCACACGTGGCGGCTAGTAATTGGCTCGCTGGCCGTTTAAAATTCCGCGCCACTTCCGCCCAAGTCGAAGAACTTTGAGCACGCTGCAGAGTGCCTCTAAAGAGATCTGACTTGCGGCTAGCTGATCGATAGACTGATCACCTATCGATCTTTCTTCCCATCGCCGAGCGCAATCCCAGACGTACCCTTTTCCCGCCGGCTTGAATTGCGGACGGATTGACTGGCTTGGGCCCCGCCAGCTGGAACAACTCATGTGGTTGTTCAGGTGACCGGACCACCTGTGTCGTGATTGCAAGCGGCGGGAGTAAAGTTTTTTTGCAACCGATAAGTTGTGTCTGCCTCTCCATTCACCAGCCCGCCCTAATGT
>NW_005842684.1:145384-199516 GCF_000455745.1 Alligator sinensis | reverse complement strand
ACTTCCGCCCAAGTCGAAGAACTTTGAGCACGCTGCAGAGTGCCTCTAAAGAGATCTGACTTGCGGCTAGCTGATCGATAAACTGATCACCTATCGATCTTTCTTTCCGTCGCCGAACGCAATCCCAGACGTACCCTTTTCCCACCGGCTTGAATTGCGGACGGATTGACTGGCTTGGGCCCCGCCAACTGGAACAACTCATGTGGTTGTTCAGACGACCGGACCACCTGCGTCGTGATTGCAAGCGGCGTGAGTAAAGTTTTTTTGCAACCGATAAGTTGTGTCTGCCTCTCCATTCACCAGCCCGCCCTAACGTACGAGCAATTTCTAACTTAACTCGAGTCGGCTCTGGCCGTCCGAGACACCATTGTGTTCAAGGGGAACAGAGTTGGGCCAGGGTTTAGAGAAAGGGTGGCCAACTTGTGGCACGGACATCTAAAGGAGCATTAGCAACCACTGTATGTGGCATGTGGCAGATCAGAGAGGGGGCAGGGGGTATGGCATACAGGGTAAAGAGGAGAAAGCAGATTGAGCAGGGGAAGGGGATTGGAGTGGCACTTGGTGAGGGCACAGAGCTTAATTTCTTTCCCCCACTGGTTTAGAACTTCTGTAAGCCCTCCCAGGGTATCTGGCCCCTGCCAAGGGTGCCATTGAATAGAAGGCTTCTGTTGATTTTCTTCTGGTACAGCTACTTAGATCCAGGTACAACCTGGCATCAAGAGCTCGAGCCTGCAAGGTGCTGAGTACTCTGGCCTGATCCAGCCAAGCGCACATGTGTGCTTCGTTAAACACATACATGTATGTGTTTAATGAAGCATAGAAATATTCCTCTTGATTTCAACAGAGCTGCTCACGCATACTTATGACCGAAGTGCTCAGCCCCTTGCTTTGCAGGACTGAGTTACAAATCATCTTAACTTACTGCATTGCAGCATAAAAAGAACCTTGTCTACCTGCTGCTCATTATAAACCTGATCCATTGGCACTGTATTCAATCGGAGTCTTCCCATAGACTTCAGCAGGCTTTGGATCAAATCCTTGTATTCTTAATAATAATAATGATTGTAAAGCTTTCGAGGCTTCTCATACTCATGACTATTGTACTAACTGAACTAGGAAATTCATTGCTTAGTTTTTCAGACACAGACTATTCCTCTGTGATTCTGTGGTACATGAAGCATTCCAACGTGTGAGCAAATAAGTGAATCTAAAGCACTTTCTAATTAAAGATTTTTAATTGCAATGTGTTTGTATGTACATAAATATTAGTACCTCAGTACTTCTCTGTAGGCATGCAGCTGCTGTAAATGAAATATCATTTGTTTTCTGCCTACTCATTCTTCATCTTGCCATTGATCCAATCTTTAAAATGAGTTCTTTCAGTCCTCCTGGCAAAGCGGATGAGGAATATTACTTTCAGATAAAATACCAGCTGGCATGGGCCTATCCCTCAAATTAACCCTTTATTTGAAACCCATGGAAAAACAACCATGCCCCTAACAGTATTTCAATGTTTAGGTATACCACAACATGGATGTAATTGTGAAGAAGGGACTTTAAAAAGAAAAAAATCTTTCTAACCAAATCAGAATTTGACTCTTAAAAAATGGAAATGGAGGGGGGCGGGAAGACTGGGGTGGGAAGGCTCCAGTTCAGGACTGTTGTTCCAGTACTATAAAATATTGTTAATTATTAAAATTTCTTGTGAGAAAGTAAATATTATATGATGACTGAAAGAGGTAGTGTGATATTTCACAAAGCTGAAGCATAACTAGCAGTGGGCGACCAGGACGTGAGCCCTGGACCTCAAGTTAAAGGGGTACCAGCGACAGGAATGAAAGCAGCACTCAGGGAAGGGGCAGGGCTCACAGCTGCCTGATGCTTAGCACCACCTTGAGGGTAGGTGACTCTGAAAATGTTGCCAAAGGTCCTGACAGGATTAAGTGGCACTGGGACACAGCAGGAGGAGCTCTGGAGGCCTTTAACCCCATGGCTGCTGGCAGCACCACAACGTCATTTCCCCCTCCCCAGCAGTGGCATCCCCCTACTGGGGTTTGCACCCACAGCACAAATCTTACCAATTTCATCTCTGCAACAAAGTGTGTAAGCTGATGTATAAATCAATGTGGCTATCCACAGGCTTAAAGCTACACTTGTGCTAAAGTATCTAGCTGCATCCAGGCCAAAGTCAGCTTGAGAAATCATGAAAAGGAAAGTAGTGAGCATTCATGCAGGTTCAAAATAGATGCTATTATGTCTCCTATTCAGTTCACAAACAAGCAATGACAACAACCACTGAAACACCAGCCATATCTGGTGTTGGGTATACTTTGCACTGATGTGGCACCACATGGTTACATGACCTAAGTGTAGTTCCCCTATGATACCTGCCTCTTCTTTTACCAGCCACATCAATCCATCTCTCCATTACTTTCTGTTCTGCCCTGAATGATATCAGGTTCAAACTAGACACAGCAACAAAGGGTTCAATACAACAGGAAGGGAAAATAAGAGAGTGGCTGATAGAGAAATGGCATGTTGAGCTTGCAAGAGGAGTTACAAACAGTGAATTAAGGCCTTCATCCTCTAACCTGATGAGGGTGTTCAGAGCCCCACTTACTTCAGTGAAACTTTATCCTAGCGCAGAGGTTCATATCCAAGGAACATGTTGCAGGACCAGGTCTCTACTTGCATTGAAGGACAGGACTCATCTAAAATCCATTCAAGTCCCTGGTTCTCAGTTCAGGCCCTTGTTGTATGGAACACTGTACATTAATATCAATTATTGGAAGGCATTTGGTAATGTGTGTGCATTGTGCAGCAGCAGCAGACAAATACAGCCCAGGATTCAGATTTGTAAACATCTCTGCATTTTGTAGACTGTGTATTTTTCAAAATCAATACAAGTATCAGTTTCATGGGAAAGGGGAACCAGCAAGTAAAGCCACTCTACTCTGTGTGACATTTCTATACAACAACTCACTTAATACAAAATTACTGTGACCCAAAGGTTATGGATTGCAACTCTGGCAGTTTCACCATTTTGTTCACCTTCTTGAGACAGATTGATTTAAAGAGCTTATTCAGTATCATGCAGAAGCTGCAGTGGGACTTATATTGGATTTCTGTTAGTCTCCTACTATTTCTATTGCAGCACTGTGAATATATATATTTTTGTTATTCCGATTTTTCTGTCCACATATTTTAAGAGGATTCTCAACATATAATCTATACAATTCCCTGCAAACACAAGGCTACGTGCAATCTTAAAATTATAGGAATAACATGCCAGGCAAAGAAATTGATAGAAGATTAAGACTAAAGATCTAAAAAGGATTTATGAACAACACCACATTCAAAATACATAAGACTATCCAGGTTTTATTTTTTTTTAAATGTAATGAGACTTGAATTGAATTGGTAAGTAAAAGTGACTGGTACATTTCCTGATTTTCCCCTCTCTGGCAAATTTCGTATTCAACTCTAATACACTGAGAGCTTCCTGGTCCTGAAAACTGTGATTAAAATAAGATTAACATATGATTGTCTAACAGTTCTGTCTAGCAGGGAAAGAAAACTTTGAAATAAGCTGTGGAGCTCTGGTGAGGGACAAATGTTTTAAAGACACTCATCCCAGAAGAATGGTGAGCTCCTGCAGTGCCCTAAGCAAAATACCAATTTCTGGGGAGCTGGGAGAAGGGGTAGGGAAGAGTCTTATTTCTTATATGGGGGGCAGTGGGGATGTTGCAGCTGAGGACCGGGCTCAGCAAAGGGCACCAGAATGCCCCCAACCCCACAGGAGCCCCACAGCCCTGTGCTGCCCAGCCACAGAAGCCAGGCAGCCCTGCAGCCCATAATGTATGGCAGGGATAAGGGTGGCAGAATTGAGCTGAATGGCAGTCCTCCCCTAGATTTTTGCCATGGGAGGTACAGCTCCATGCCCACTAAAATATGGAGAGGGGGAGCAAACAGACACCAGGAACAACCTCCAGGAAGACTGCATCGTGGGGCTAGTGCAGCTGGCATGTAGCAAGCCTGTCTCTCAGGTTCATCAGCCTCCTTCACCTCCACACAGCCCTATCAAGCTCTAAACTTATGTTTAAGTTTCATCATGTGAAAACGAGTGATTGTTTTCAGTGGACGGTAGTTGCCTATGAGCTTAGGGCAAAAACAACACAAAAAACAGTGCATGTCTCTCCATTTTATGGATCATACTATCTTTAAAAATCTGACCCTCAGGCTACTAAATTACTAAAGTCATTTTGAATTTGTATCCTAGTTATATATGCAGGGGGGTTTCCAATGTTTCTCAGATGAATTGACTGTTTTTGTCTTGGCACTGCTGAATGCTTGTGTAAAGGGCCACTTGTGGCATGCTACACTAGCTGCTTTAACAGTCCCTGCTTTCAAGTATCTTGCTACACAGCACTATCAGGGCACAGTCTATGGAGACAATTTTCTGGAAGGGAAGTAAGTGTTTGCTTTTCTTACCCTTCTTGAGTGTCTAGAATACGTGACACATCTCGACAGAAAAGCACTTGTGTTGCTATAAGGACATTACCTTTCAGTAATGGTGGAAGGAATGGAGAGGGGAATTACACCTATACAACATTGCACAACACAGGATTTATTATATATGTAATTATAAGAATAACTGTGATGTGTTTCTTTCTCTCTTTTTTCTTATTACATACTATGTTTATTTATATCTGTATACATTTTAATTTCATGTCATTAAAATGTTTTTCTGCAGATGTATGAAATGTTTTTTATTTAGTCTGTTAATGTGCGTGTGCATCATTGAATGGGTTATCTCACCTACTGTAACAATAGAAATGACCTCAAACTTAATATTTTAAGTTTAGGGAAATTTCCACCCTTCCAAGGAACTGTTTGAATGTTGACATGCATCACATGTTTCTAACATACAGAGTGCTATTAAAAGCCTGATAACAAACTAAGAGAAACAGCAATTACCAACAAGGGAGTTATAAATAAAACTATTAAATATTCAACTTATCCATAATTCATTTGGTAGCAGACATCCAGCCATCTGGGCTGGGATGAACTTGCAACTCAGGAATAGGATAGTGTGCGATGAAGGTTTTACAATGGATTTAGTCACTGCAAGAGATTTCATAGAATAATCTATTTATGTGTCACTACATGTTGGATTTTATTTCACATTAATGAAGGTGAACTGTTTTATATGACCCTACAGTTCTGTCCCCTGATTATATGCGTAAATCCTTTAAAAAAGCCGCGAGTAAAACCCTGGTCTCACTGAAGTCAATTGGAGTTTTCCCATTGACTCCAATGCAATCAGCATTTTGCAACATACCTTCATACTTCTAATTATACTGTGTGTGCATCAGCATGTGCACCTTCACATGTGATTTTGGGTATCTGAATCTAGTTTTAAACAGAGTTTGTCAATTTTACAAATAAAAATATACTCTGTATGAGGAACAAAGACTAAAGGGCTTGATAGGATTTGATAAGGAACCTATCAAGGAAAATCTTTCCACTATCTTCAAGGGGCCCTGGATCTAACCACAGGCAAAATTGCCAAAACTGTAACAACTGGGGGAGGGGAAGGGAGGAGAGGGGAGAAGGATTTTGCAATTTTACATTGGCCCAACTCTGTTTCAACCAAATCACAGAATCATAGAAAAGTAGGGCTGGAGGGGACCTCAGGAGGTTATCTAGTCCAACCCCCCTGCTTGAGGCAGAATCATTCAAACCATCTCATACACATCCTTGTCTAAAATAGGAGGCCCCTGGGGTAAAACATTGTGACTTGATTATACTCCTCTGCTGCAGCCTGCTGTCCATTATTACTTACACCTAATGTCTTTTCATGCACAGACATACCCAGCAATGACCTGACCAGGTTTCCAGAATGACTGCAGATTGCAAGACCCCTCAGCTCATATGACTATTGAGGTATCTTCCAACCTAACTAAGAACATGGTTCTCATCAGTGTTCTGGCCTTGGAGGTGCTGAGATGAACTGCAGAAGTTCAAATTCCGTGTGACTTAGGGTGGTCCCATCTTTTTGATCAAATCTGTGATGGATCTGTGACTGATTTTTTATGTGCTGACCAGCTAATACATGTTCTGATTCATCCCCTTGTTAAGGTGGTCCCATTAAGGATGCTGTTATTATGCCTTACCCTGGCTACATCTTGAAAATGCAGAAGGAAATTAATATGGCAGCTCACACAATTCTTTTTCCTGGATGAGAAAAATAATCATCACTGTCAATTTTGATTTAGAGATCTTTACAATGCCTGCTGAGACTGCTTTTTGAATGAGCTATTTTTAGGAAAGGCCTCCTAAATAAAATAAAGTTCTGGCAAGTAGTACATGAGATAAGTTGTATATTGTTCATAAATCTGAGATTGGAGGAAATAAACAAATGTAATTGTCAGTGGGTTTTTTCCCCCACAAAATAAACAATGGCCAAATAATGGTGCTATTATTAGGGATCCATGAAGACCCTGGTTGGATGCCCCTCTGATATGGGGTGGGAAAGGAACAGGGAATTAGAAATGTACTCTTTGCTTTCACTGATAAAGAAAAAGGTCTGGAACTTTTCCTTGAAAAAAGATCCTTGAAAATATGATGCAGCTGAAATATCCAGGATATAAGCTGGACTCTACTTCTTTACCAGGAGACTGAAGAGCATCTAACTCTTCACCCTCTCCCTCAATCCCCATCCCATAAACACTCATACTCTTCATTTGTAAATTGAGTTGCATGGATTTTGCAAGGGGGGTGGGCATTCAAAGAGTAATCTTGATGACCCACCCCAAAATCTTTAGGCTGACCCTGTACTCAGAGTCATGCCAACTACAGCCAGTTCTCAGTGTCAGTTATAATGGCCGTGTCTACATGAGGCACTGACTACACAGTCATTACTGGGAGTTTCTGATGGTTTATACAGGTACTAAATGACTGCACAGTAACGTGCATTACTGTACAGTAGCGCCAACGAACAGCTTTGTTGTGATGCTGACTGTGCAGTAGCATGACACTGTGCAGTAGTCTTGGGGTACTGTGCAGTCAGCATCCCATGCAGACATGGCCATTGGCCATGGACACTGGGTAGGAATGGAAGCTAAAAGTTTTGTTAAAGGCTTGCTCCCCAAAATATGATAACCTGTCCTATTAGCTTGGTTTTCAGAGTAGCTTCCTGCTTTGAAGCTCAAGAAAAAGCATTGTCTTTGAGGTAGCTGCTCTGAATTCCAGAATGGCAAGCATGACTGGCCAAAAGTCCAAGACTGGCTGGCAAAAAGTCCAAAAATCAATGGCATCCAGAAAGGCAAGGATATATAGCAGCATTATTCTGATATATCACTGCTCGGCTTTCTCCAGGGTGATGGTGAGAGCAGAACAGCCAGGAAACGTGTGAATAAGGATGTAAGGATCTTCTTCAATGGCTTCTCCTCACAGTCCAGATCCATTAGTGCCTACATTTCCTCATGCTTAATAAGCTCCTTCCTTTTTTATTATTCTTGCATGTCGAATTCACCTCAGGAACTTCTGGTCCCTGCAAGTGTGTTCTTCAATTATTACGCAAAAAATGGACTGGAAATGCATCAGTCTAGAATAGACTTACAGGATCTTTCTGGGGGTACATGGAAACATTGCTGTCTGTACTTTACGTGTATTCACACTCGTATGCTCAGCTTATATGAAATATTCCAAGAAGAATTGTCTTCTATTATGAAAAGACCCTCAGAAAGCTCCATCAAGTCCACTTGAAATTTTACAAAGCAAATGTAGTTTACCTAGAAATGCTTAGATGTTGTACTTGATGGTCAATGTAAAGAATATTCATATGAATAGAGTTTATTTTTCTTTCAATGCTAACTTTACAAAGGTTGTATACAACGTGGTCTCCAAAGGGTTAAAACCACAGAAAGATAAGCCATGCAGTTTGACAAGGCCACAGGTCAGGAAAGAAGCTGTAAGATTCATTTAGAGAGTAATGAAAACATCTTTTCCACCTTCAAAAGGTACTCACATGTTTAGTTTGGACAAAACTTTAAAAAATGTAATTCATTTACCTTAGATGGAAAGTGATGACAACATTTTGACAAACTGCAATCCTAGGCATATAAACTCTTTCACTGACATTTGGTTCATTCCTCTGCCCTACAGAAATTCACTGTTGGAGTACATAGCTAAGCAGCAGTTTCAATATATATTAATTTCTCCACCTCTCCTACACTCCAAGATTCAATAAGCTCTCTTTTACATTCCTGCAAGTCTTGGCAATCTGTTATGAATAAGGCTGATATACGTCTTGAGTACATACGAGTTCTCATTGCCCGTGACCATTCTGACCACTTGCATGTTCTGTGCATGTTCTGTCCAAACATTTAGTCCCATATGTCTTACACTTTATCCAAGCAAACTAATCAGAACAGAATAGGAAAGCACTGTTTTCATATACTGCATAAGCAGAATATCAAGTAAGATCAGGTGTTGGAGTAAAAATCAGCTGCCACTAAAACAAGAAGGAACCAGTTTGGGGAGCGTTTTCTCTTTCACTCTCCTTTCTCCCCCCTTCCCCTTCCCCAATACCTTGACAATAATAATTGATTGCCCTAATATTACAAATTTCCAGGGAAAGCAAAGACCTTCAACAAATAACCAAGGTCACTTTGAATCTGGTATTGATCAAACAATGAAAGTGTGATTTTAAGAGATTTTAGCCAATCTACCTCAGTGTGTGGGCATGTGCAGTCATGAGAATACATCAGAACCGACATGCTCCGAGATCCCAGTGATCCAGTCTGTAAGATACAGGTTCCAAATAAAAGTTCCACATAATGGCTCTTTCTGTGTAAAGATCAGGCAAGAAGGAAGACCTCAGGGGATTTATGAGTCCTTTTTAATACACATGGCTCTGTTTAATCACAGAGCTTTGTGAAACACTTTCTCTCCAGGCCCCACCCCTCCAAAAAAAATCATCCAATATTTTCTTGACTAGTGAACTGAATTATTCTCAGATGTGCTTTGACCCCTCCTTATATTTGCTTTCCATGAATGTTCTAGTAAGTCAATTCATTGGTGGGAATGAGGTGGAATGTGGAAACAGCGATCACCAAATGGTACATTTGAAAAGTTAATGTCGAGCTTGCAAATACATGACAGTGCACAACTAGATACCCTGAGATACAGTTATTTCCTCAGGGAACAAGGGCAATATTATGTCACCTATATGCCCAGTGTTCACTACACAGGTAGAGCAGGTGCATCTGGCAGACCTGTTATATGCACCAAGACTGAAACTTGACCCTGGAGCACCAGCCCTCCTTGAGCTCCCGATGGGCAGCAGAATTCCCCCATGCCATGCAATGTGTAGGGGGCATCATGCATTGTGGGTTTTAGAAGCTATCTGATTGCTAATGTATACAACAGAAGCAAGGGAGGACAGTTCAGTTCCAACGCAGTCAAGATGTGATTTGTCTGAATTTGAGCAAGTGTTTTGTACCAACACCGTCTGGTCTGGTAGAGTGCTTGAGTTGTAAAGCTCCTCCATTGAAGTATTCTGAAGAGAACACTCCACAACTCCGTAGCAAAAACCTTTTCTGCTTCTAGCCTATGGATAACTATGGGCTCCATATAAATTTGCTTCTCAGGAAAATATATTGACTACTCATAGCGCAGAATGAACCTTTGTCACACAGATATCATCTAAGCTTAATATGCAATATATGGCAATTTGATGCAACCGTAATGCAGTCCTTTGTGTGGCATAATCATATTATTTATTTTCCCCCTGAAAACCTGCCTCATTCAGAGTTTAGGGAATTAATCTGGATTACGTCGTAAACAGCTGTTTTGTAAAGGACACCTACTCTTTGTTTACTCTTGAAGTTGGAAGGTGCATACCCAGTGAAGCAGACAACACTGAAGTGCAGATGGATTTTGAGGGCTGACTTTCATCAGGTTTTCTGGGGTTTTTTTAATTTACCCTTCTTCTACTCATCTCATCTGGCTTAGATATTCCCTTCAAAACTACTGAATAGCCTTTATTCTACCTTTCCCCCCTCATCTGACTTCTCCTTCTGTTGCTTCTTGCCTTACCAATACGCAGAAACCGAGCTGGGGCTCAGTGCCTTTGAAAAACAGGCTGGTCACTTGGTTCAGGTTCAAAATAAGAATTCAGCAGCCAAATTTTTATTTTCTAAAACCATGGTCCAAATTATATATGAATTATTCCATGAAAGTAGGATCCTCTATTATGCTCATCTTAGACCATGCAGTGGTCTTGTGGTCACAATGTTTTGAATATTAAACAGTCATAAATTAATCATTTAATCACTCAAATTCTTCAGCAAAAAAACCCCAACATTATTGGATTCCATATGCTGATCAGCCAGGGTTAGCTAATCAACTTTATCTCACAGATTATTGTAATATTTTTCCTCTTGCAGACAGAACTAGTATTTTTCTTGCTGTACTCTGAAATCTAATTCTGAGTCAAGACAGTTCACACATCTTTCAGAAAATAAAATGTCATAGTTCTGAAAATGGCAGACTGACTACTGGTGCCAGTTTAAATGAGAGAGAGAGAGAGAGAGAGAGAGAGAGAGAGAGAAATTACTTAGGAAAGAAGCAATTTTTTTCAGGAAACAGTCCCTACAAGAACCCAAAACCAGTTACATTGCTTGCTGCCAAAGTTTCCATATATAAAAAACATCTGGAGCAGCCAACATCCTGCTGTTCATGCTTTTTTTTTTAATTTCTGAAATTACTGAAGTCTTCTTGGGGATTTACATGGAAATAAGGAAGAAAAAGACTAGGCATTCCTTTTGTAATGTTGGTTAGCAAGTCTCTGTCAACTTTAGTATCCGCCAGGGCTGCCCCATGACGATTTTTAAATTTCCTAAGGTTAGTACGACTCCTAGCTGGATTCTTTTTGTCTGCTTCAAGTCTTATACCAGTTCCCAATGGCCTGATTCTGAACTTCACTGCACCAGATTTAGGCAAACATATTTTCACATTTTAATGAAACTGGTGCAATGGAATGCAGAACCCCTTACATATGTCTAACCATGTCTGCTGTAATATAAGAAACTCATTGTTCCACCTTTAAAGGGACTGGTTTTAAGAAGAGTTGAACACACATAAGCTCCGTAGAAACCATGCACGTGTCTCCTCCTTTTCTTTCTGCAAGTGAGGGGTGGCTAGTATACAGCAAACTGAAGACTGCTTTACTTGTGAAGGGGATATTCAAAGGCACCAGGGACTGCAGGCATTCAGTTCCCATGGAACATCTAACACTCATTTGAAAAATTGCCCCCTGTGACTCTTTCTTCCAGCAAAAAGAATGCACCAGCCCTTGTTCCAATCAGTATCCAAGTGGCAGTGAAGAAAGTTAGGGAGACCACAACTTTGGCCCCTGCTACATGTTGCATATATTACACAATTTACTGGTATAGCATGCAATGAATTTAGATTGGCCACACATGCAAAGTAAGACTAGACACAAATGCAAAGTAATTATCACACAAGTAACTGGTTAGTCATGCAATAAATTTAGACCACCCACACCTGCACAATAATTATGACATGCTAAAAATGACTATCCCGCTATAAAAAGAGCCACCCAGCTATACAGTTAGTGCTTGAAAATGCATATTAGCTCCATAGCTGATTTTTATGCAGCTTTATTTTGAATGTGTAGTAGGGCCCTTTTACTCAAAGGGACCTGGCTCATCTTTTGGGTAAGGACTGCAGAACTAGCCTTGGAGAGCACATTTGAATAGGGCCTCTCCAAACATCACATAAAAAAATCAAACAGAGGAAAGCAAAAGATGTAATTTCGACACTGCACAGTGAATTACAAACATCGGGTCTCGGGCCTGACTGACCACTGAGTTCTTTCAGTTTTATTCCAAGATGACACTGTCTGCAGTGCAGTTACAATGGTGAGACCCAGAGAAACCTAGAGGTGAATCACAACCATAACTTCCATTATCCTTCACAAGAACTATGCTTATCATCAGAAATCCCCACGTCTAATATTTCTCCAAAGCAGCTGTTTCAAAAGAAGTTATCTAAGTAACACCTGCGTAAAGGTAAATATCCTCAACTTGATACCTGGAGAGTCTGTCATGCATGTAACCCCTGGTATGACTCTCTAGAGGCTGACGCACAACTCAGATTTCCTTATAGAAAGTAGCAGTTGTCAATGTGCCATCTTTACCCATGCAGAATCATTCATTAAAGTGTATATAGGTTTAACTCCAAGTGTCAGGGAAATATCCAGTGCTAACTGAGAAATGCTAATGTCAATCCAATAAGAAGAACATATGTTTTTTTCTGAGAAGAAAATTGCTGGCAAGAGCCTTGCTGACAGGGAAAATGGTAAATGGTATTATGAATCACAATGCTTGTTTATTTGCATTAAGCGGGTGTTTCTGTGAGTGTCAGGTTGCCATCCGCTGGTGCTACTCTTAAAGGCATCCTGCCACATCAATCAGCAGGGAGCAGCGACGGACAGTGCTTTTCTTTCCCCTCCTTGAGATATATTCACACGGCTTGCCTGACACATCAGCAATCCAAATTAATTTCCAGGGCAGGGATTTGATTAGCTACAACATATCAGTGCTCTCTCTGGTGGCTGCTGAGCATACAAATATGTACCTCAGCTATACTGACGAAATTCAAACCAGTGCAGTCTAACATCTTTCTGCTTTGTGGTGAGGATTCAGAAATCTTAGTTTAACTGTCTCACTGAAGCTCAGGCAAATTCTGTTTGGTTAAGGGAAGAACCTATGCCCATAATTGAGCCAAATTTGCATGGGTGTTCACCCATGTCACAGCAGCTGTCCTGGCATTTCATTCCACTGCCTGTCTAGTTCTTTGCCATTAACTCACCAAACAGACTACAGGCAGTTAGGAAAATGTCATAGCAGGTGATCGCTGCATGAGCAGCACACTTATCCAGAGCAGTCTGGAACATGATGCAGTATGCATTTCTTGATTCTACTACCTGTGCTTTATATGCCAACATCAAGATGAACAATAGCAGCACTGGTAATTGTGCTGTACACTAAATGTGTACTCGTGCCATGCGTTACAGCAATGCTGTGATTTTTGCCCAGTTTCATCATGCCACATATGCTTGTATTGCTGCCTATTGCCTCACCAAACTTACCTCCTCTTGACATAAATGGGCCCAATACAGAAAGAGATAATGCATGTGGTCTGGGTGTATCTAAAGGACAGCGAGAGCCTGACAGAGGCCAGAGTCTGTCATCATGTGTATGTGTCCTCCTAAATGCCACCAACTAGCCATGCCACAGGAGCCACAAACTTGTCATGGTGGGGGGAGTACTGCATAGTCCTTTAATAAAAGGCATGAAGCTAACTAGATGGGTAAGGAAGGGCCTTTGCAGGACATGGTCTTCAAGGAAAGAAGAAGGGAACACAAGCAAAACATGGAAAAGCCTTCCACGTCATTCCACAAAGCTTGCTGGTGTGGTGTGAAGTGCAGGGAGTGTGCACACGGGGCTACATCCTACTGTGTTTGTGTGCATAGAAGACATAACCACTAGGGCTCTGCCAACTTCTTGAGTACCACTGGTTGCCTCTGGGGTGCTGTGTGCATCCCTGGGCAAGTATAACAACTGCAGTATCTGTGCTCCAGTGAACACATAGCAATGTAATTCTGCTTGGACCTTGTGTGGGTTGATCTAAGCACTTTATTTCTCTGTGCTCCCACAGAGGTGGAAGGCAGAGTCTAGCCCTAGGTGGAAGACAAAAAATCTCTATGATCTTCAGCTTAGGATACAAAACAGAAAGGAAATAATGAGCAATTACTCACAAACGCCACCTGACCTGAGACACGGTGAAGCCAGGCTACACCTCACCATCTTGAATCCAATTGTTTTTTCACTACGATGCTAAAGAGGGACTGAACTCCCTCTGTGTTTTCACTTCCACTTCAGCTGCTTTTCCAAGATAATTAAGCATTTGCTGAGCTGGTAAGACCACTTAACTACCGACATTTGAAATCAAAACGATCTCACTAGGATGTCCCTTTGCCAATAAAGGAGACAATTATGTTCCTTCTGTTTTAGTAGGTGGATACACTGAAATGCAAAACTCTGAAAGATTATCTGCGAGCTGTTTTATGTTAAACAAACAAAAGAAAACACAACCAGCAATGCCTCCTGCTGAGTGGAAACATTTCTGCTGTGGAAGGCTGCAATGATTATGCTGTGAAACAGCAAAAGGTTGGAGGTGGGGGGAGCCCTGTAGAAGAATGTAAGGCCCAAGTTTGCCATCCTCATACCTTCCACTCATTTCAATGGGAGTTCCACCCATAGAGGGGGAAAAGATCAGACCCCCACTCCCCCAATTTTTTTTTCCCCAGGTTGAAGTTCCACTTACCTGCCTGATTTGTGGTTACATTTACAGACACATACTGTCGTGCTCCGGGATTCTGGTCGGACACTCCATTCACTGCCTCAATTTCAAAGGTATAGTTTGTATGGGCAAGCAGGTCCACCATCATGACAGAGGTGTTTTTCAGGCTGGTTTGCTGTGGGAGGTACCTGACATGACTGCCACACGCCTCACACAGATCTGAGTGTGAGTGGCACTTCTTGCATGCAATATAATAAGACACATCTTTCCTTCCACCAGTATCAGCAGGAGGAATCCATTCCAGAAAGACACTAGTCTCGTTAACATTTGAGATGGCATTCCGAGGAGCTGAGGGGGGCCCTGGTTTGTAAAGTAAAGTGAGAAAAACACATGGTAAAAATAGTATTATAAATCTATCCTGCTCTCTACTACTGCCTAGCCTGAAAAGAGTTGTTGCATTGCTTGTATGCCAAACAGCAAGCAGAGCCAACTTACCGTAGCACCTAAAGAAGCGTGGGGCATGGGAAGCGTTCTTCCTTTTTCCTCCTCACTTTAAAGGGTCCAAGTTTGGACCCATGCATCTGCCTGACCAAGGGAGACTAGCTGATAACACTTCCCCACAGATGGCATGGCTCAGAATTTAAGGGAGGAGCATCCTGCCAAGTGTGTTTCCTCTGATGTGCTCTCAGCCCCTTGCTAGCCCTGGCACCAAAGGACAGGCAAGGTATTACTGACAGCCCTATGGAAGTCAAAAGGAGTTTTGCTGATGTCACAGGGGCAGGATTTCACCATATGCATTTGCTCTAGATGCTGAGAAGAAATGCTTCTCGTAGAAATGTTGGCAATACTGCTGTGTTCACAGGCTAAAGTGCATCTGCTTTCTTGGTCTCTGCAAAGCTGTGAATGTTAAGGTGTTTTGCTAGCTACTCTGTACTTTCCTTATTTTGCAAAGTTTCCTTAGTTTGGATGCCAGAACAGTTCTGACAAGACTATTTAAAGGTTAACAGGTGAGTATACAGCTGTTTTGAAGCTGCTGCAAAAATGGTATTTTTCCCAATGGCTAGAGAAGTAAGGTCATACTATGCAATCAAGCCAAGATTTTCAAAAATGACTAACGTTTCTGGATGTTTCTGTGTTTGAGGGCCAACTTGAAGACACCTTTAAGGGTGCTGATTTGCAGAAAATGCTGGGTATCTACCCTCTGAATATCATTTTTTTCTGAGATGCCTTAAGTCTGATACTTGACAACTGAAGTGCCCAACATCCCTACTCCCTTCTGCGAGTCTTGGCTTCAATCTATGGTGGAACTCCCAGAGAAATTAATGGGACTTTCATTGTGGGATAAAAGCAAAACATGAGCCTCAAAAAACACATGACACTTTTTTTGAATGGGATACAATGGGCTTAAAGACCAAATTTTATTTTTTAAGTCTTTGTTTTATAAAGGGTTAACCTCAGAGAAAAATTATCCAAACAGTCCTTTAAAGAACATTTTTCTATACATTCAGCTTGGAGACCAAGGACAAAATACTCCTCTAAAATACGTAAGGCAGATGATGAAAGGGTAATAATTTTGTTTGAAAGGATGGTAGAACCATATATGCAGGAGATCTTCAGGACATTTCTGCTTATTGTTCATTGAGTGCATTGTGATACACAAGGGAAAAAAGAGCTTATTAGAGTTGCATTTAACTGCAAGCATAACTGAAGACTGGGATTTTCCAAAGAGTTTAAGAGAGTTAGGCATCAAACTCCCATTCAGTTTTTGTGGAAGTTGAGTGCAAAACTGTGTTACATAACAAAATTGGAATGTACCTCCTTGGAAATTAGCCCCAAGTGTTTTCCCCAATCCCAAAGTGCATTTTATTTCAGACTTTATTAATGATATATCCTAGATTGCATGATTGTAACCCTATTATTATAGTTATACACATTAAAATATTTAAATTACATAATGGTGAAAAATTGGGAATACTTCTTAAACAATAAACACAAGCCTTAGTTCTTAGTTTTGCTTTTCTATCTGTAAAATGGTTAATAATTACTGTGAGACCTCAAAGTAATTTGCAGCATGTGAGCTATTTAAAAAAAAAAAACTGTTCTGATTCTTTTAGAAGATAAAAAATTATGCAACTCCAAGAGGAATTTGCTGTTGCAGAGTGGAGAAAAAAAACCACTGATATAAAATTTGAAAATGCAAATAGAATTATTTTACAAAACTGTAAACCTGTTTTGCTCAAGTTGCATTACATTCTGTAGATCAGATTGTAAAACTGCCTGTCTAAATTGGACAAACTGACAGGAACAGGTAGATGTGCTCATGTGTTTATGTGTCCATAAATGTAAGGTGCCACTGGTGGGGATCTGGCTGTGTTTGTCTCCTCTGAGTCCAATGAGGTGAAGTTGAAGAGGACAGAAAGTCCTCAATCCTAAAAATACGTGTGCAAAACACACAGCTTTCAAGCCTCAAGTAATATGGGTCTGGGTCAACTGCAGAGCTTAAGATATAGTATATTGCATGCTTTTGCAGGATTAAGGCCTTGGTGCTTATCTACAGCATGGATTTAATTCCTAGAGCTACAGTCCTTATATCAGTCATTATTTCAAATTATTCAAAATGAAAAACAAAAATTAAATGGATACAAAGGAACAGAGGGAACTTGCATGGATTCTAGGAACTAGCAACTGAGGGTTTTACAAAAGATCTGTGAATCTGTACACTTAAATTCTCACAAACTACACCACAGGGATCCAACACTATTTAGCTTATGGCAGCTAAGCACAGGGAAGAGTCAGAGCTATTTTCTGTCCTGTCATACTCATATTGATATAATGGTAGCTAAGCAATTTGGGACTGGAGTTGTGCAGCGATATATGCATCGCACACTGGTACTTCTGAACAGTTAAGCTGCCCATTTTTTCTACCACTGTGTAAAGGCACTTTTTACTTCTACTAATACACTAAGAAGAAAAAGAAGTTAGGCACAAGAAACACTTATTGGACAATGTGTCTTTAACAGGAGATAAATTATTACTTTACTAAGTCACCAGAGGTTTTTACTTGCTGTGTACAGAAGAGTCAGCTGCTTTTCTTGAAGGCTTAAAAACATCAATTTCAATAGCAATGCTTTGAAGTTAGTGGCACTCCATAACCCATAAAATTAGCATTCTCAAAGGGGCCCTAAGAATGGTCTTTAGTAGTCTAGATACCTAACAAGTACTATTTGAAGAATCCTGAAACTGTGCTCCAATAAAACTTTGAAATATCACAGTGGTGAGAACAAAATGTTTTATTTTTTTAGGATCAGGGAGCCAAGATATGCTCAGAAGCTACGTATTTATTTTTGACCTCTCTTTGTCAAGGACAAAGGAGTTGGTTTATTGAAATTTTTTTTTAAATGCATCTAATTTATATAATAAGGACTTATATGGACTTCTGTAAGTTTCACCATCCCTGGACATGATTAAAAGGCTTAAGCAGACCATACTGACTGCAGACCAAACCTGTACTGTTTTGATGGAAAATCAAACTGTTTCTTTGCTGAAATAACATGTCAACATACAGACTGTAAATATATTCTGAAAGACAAATTCTGCCTACCTGTACAGAGAATTCACTTTAAAATTGTGGATTTCTTTCTGATGGCAGAAATGTATACAAAATATTCTGTTTTAAACTTCTAATCAGTGCTTCATTTTATGCTATTTAGAACTTCTTAATTATAGCCTTGAAATGCAAAAGTTTAAAAGATGATGCTTTTTTAAAATTTTGTGCTGATCTAAAATGGAAATGATCCTCAGATTTTTTAAAGCTATTTTCCTCCTGCACAGTAAATAATAGTTTGCACACAACTCTGCAAATCAACAATGGCTTAAACATTTGCACAGGCTGACTGGTAAAATTATTCCAAATATTAACTGAGCAACATGAATTTAAAAATCCCATTTAAAATATTTTACCTACTAATGTTACAAGGTGTAGTTAAGAAACAAAAAAAAGGAAAAATCAAAACATTCTTATTTTGATTTGCACTTTGTTCTTGACAATACTTTGGGCCAAACTCTTGACTTGCCTAAGCAGCACTTATGCAGCCATGTAAATGGGATTTTTGGCACCTGGACAGCTTTTAGGTTTGATTTCCACCTCAGAATGGGATTGCCTAGGTATGAAGGAAGAGGGTGGACTGCCCTCTACCCTTGCAGCATAATGTTTAGGGTACTTCCTCAGGGAACAAGATACTCAGGTTCTGGGCCCCGTTCACACAAAGATTATAAACATGCATCTCCTGCTTCCCAGCCAAGTTCTATAACCACCATGCCATGGGTTAGGTATTTCCCAGTGCCCTTCCAGTCTCTTGTTGAAGCTGACCCACTGGACAGCCAGGAAGGGCTAGGGGTAGAAACCAAGCCAGAGTAAGCATGGCTTACTAAAAGGGACTCTTTCCGGCAAGGAAGGGGGAGCTGGGTTCTGGTTCTAGCCTCTGCCTCCAAAGGTGGCAAAAACCTACCCCATTGCTCCTTTATCCCAATTTTATCTAATGGATATTAAATGCAAGGTGCAGAAAAGTTATCGGGGAGCAGGGATGAAAACCCCAGGCTTTCTTCCTGCCAAGGAAGCATGCACCTCAGTAAGCCCCACTTTCTCCGGCTTGTTTTTCTTTTGGTTTCCAGAGGCCAGAAGGCACTCTGGACCTTATTTAGTCTATGACATGGTATTTAGGATCCTTTGCTGGGAAGTATGACATGCAGTGAAGAGGCCTAGAAACCAGATGCCCCATTTCCTGGGCCACTGCCCCAACCACTAAGCTGTTGGCGTAAGGGGGGCCACCCCTCCTCTAGGAAACAGTTGCTAATCATAATCTTATTCCAACTAAAACTTTGGAACTGATGTACTCAGGAGATTCAGTTCCAACCCAGAACCTTGTTGGCCACCAGGGAGCCCAAAGCAAGAGTAACTATACAGGTGGAAGTGAAACCTAACCTGTCGGTGCCAAAAATTGGACTTAGGTGACTATCTGTCACTTAGCTAGGAAAGGTGAAAAAAAGATTCTTTGTGTATCATCAACTTCCCTATGATGGTCTGTCTGTCAGTTTACCTTTCTGTTTGTGTGGGTATGGCACATAGCAAAATGAGACTGAAAAGGATTTTATAATAGAAATATACATGAAGTATATATTTAATATACACTATATATACACACACACACATATATATATATATATATATACACACACACACACACACATATATATAGGCCTCTTCACTGCATATCTATATCTATATCTATATCTATATATATATATATATATAAAAAAAAATAGGAAATATAAAAAAACCCCACAAAATATGGAACAGGGACATAACAGGTGTATTCCTCAAACCTAAATTTAACATGTCATTTGAAATCAAATACATTAACTTTTCATATTAGCATATCGTTGGTATCATTAGCTTCTGAAGACGTGAACAGTACAAGTTTGATGGCTTTAACATATCTAATCATAACACAGGACGTTTTTCCTGTATGTAAAAGAGCAACAAGCCACAAAAATGTGTCAGTGATTGGCTGTTTCTGCACATGGTTGGTTTTGTGATTTCCATCTGCCTAAGAAATACTCCAATATCCTGGCTTGTCTTAACTTTACTTTTGATGAAATTACAGTTGTTATTAAAAAAAACTGCCTGGGAAACAGAAGTAAATGTCATTCTCTGAAAGGTGCCTAACAGAGTGAAAAAAAAACCCTCTCCCAATGAATTCCAGTGAAGGTTGGGCATATAACCTCTTAAGCCTCCTTTTGAATATTCAAACCTAAAAGTAAACAGATATCTTGAGCATCTTAATTTTTAAATGCTCTGCCACGTAGTACCAGGTGTTCTTGGTCTGATCTTTCATCTATCTATAGTTTTGATGTAGCACCACCTATTGCCAAAGCTGTCTATAAGTGGCTCTACCGTCCTGGGGACAGGACGTTAAACAGCAGCACATCTGAAGTCAGTTTCTGTTCTACAGACTACACAGCTAGATATTCAGTGTTCCTAATTTAGACCTAATATCTATTGGCTGATCTGAGCAAGTTGTTCCTTACGAGTGTATAGGTGCAAAGATGAATATGTTTTTTCTGAGCATGTCTACACATGTACATTTACTGAGCAGTAACCAAAATTAAAGTGTAGTATAAGTGTGCCTGCACATGCATGCCCATACTGCACAGTAAATATGATGACTTACACCAACTTGACTGTAAATTTGATACCTGATACCCACCCAATTAGTTACTGTGCAGTAACACACATGTAGACCTGTGTTACTGCACAGTAACATTGTGTGTGAAATGACTTGGGACTAACTTTAGTCCCAAATCAGTCCACACTCAGCATTAATGCACTGTAAAGCCCGCATGTGTAGATGCCAGCCTATTCCCAACTACTGCACAATAACTTACTGCGCAGTAAATTTAAGCCAGCATAAATGCACATGTAGATACGCTCTCTGTGTGCAAGAGGCTGCTGGCTCAGAACCTTTGCTTTGAAAGGAGAACCTGGCTGCTGGACTCACCGGGCTAAAGCACTGGGAACCTATCATTATTGTCCTGGCCCCAGAACTGTTTTACTCCCATTCAGATCTTAGATTTTCTCTTCCCCTAAATGTCTTTCAGTTCATTCATTTAAGGCTAGAAGCTACACCTAGATTCCTAAATCACTTCCCTGTTTTGTTTCCAGCAAAGAAAGTCCTAGCAAAATAACTAGAGTAGACATGAGTAGGCTGCTATTACACACTGGTTTTCAGAGGGTTCTGAGAGCCTGCCTTTTTCTTTTGAAAAATAGTTCCTGATAGAAAGTACCTGAGGAAATGGAAAGGAGAAGTCTCCTCTTCACCTATAACCAGATATTTTAGATATCCCTACCCCTCCTTTTCCTTTCCTTTTGTCTTTATGATTTACCGGAATTTCTACCTGCTCCTATGCCCAGGAACTCAGCTGTCTCCCAATCCCTTTCTATGCCTCTTCTAGTATAAAATTGTATCTGGAATATTGTGTTGTTCCCAGACTAGGTCCCAAGCCAACAGTCTTATATATTGTAGTAAACTGACTTCAACAGAACTACTCAAAGGGTGAAGTTAAGCATGGGTGTGAGGACAGTACAAAGCTCTGACATAATACCTGTATCAGGATCACTTTGTCAGCAGAGCCCCTACTACAGACAGAGCCAACCCTGGCAGGAAGCATTTTCTATCAGTGTAACTGCACTGGCTCCATGAACAGTACAAGCTAAGCTGGTAAAATCTCTCTTCTGTCAGTGTGGATGCACCTTCATTGGCAGCTTTGCCATTAAAGCTGTCAGCCACAGGAGGGTAATTTTATACACCACCTAGCTGACAGAACAACACCAACCAACTTTATATTGTAACCCTGGCGTAAGTCTTTGCACGTTCAGGGCATCAGTATTTAGAACAGAAAGTGGACCAGGGACCCTTCCATGTTTCCAAACCAGGGAAAAGAGGGCAGCTAGGCATTTTAGAGGAAAGGAACAATGTTAAACTATTCCTTTCACTTTTCTTCTCCACTCTCTCTAACTCCAGAAATCCTCTCCTCTACTCCCAACGCACCCACAGTGCTTGCTATTTTCTCCTTACAATAACTTCACCTCCTTGACCCATTTAACTTCAGGGGTTGGAGCCTCTTTCTTCATTGTAGCTTCAGATAATCAGTTTGCCTGGCCAATACAGATTAAATGCAGGTAGCTCAGAGCACTATACCCCTCCTTCATCATTTCCCCAGTTGCTGAGTCCTAAAAATGGAGTTACCTTTGATAATAAGTATCACCATATACATTGTGTCTATATCTGTATCTAAATACCCATATGTATATTTACCTGTCTATATACAGAAATCCACTGGTAGCTGTATGTACGCACACATACACCACACACACACACATACACACACACACACACACACACTACGATCTTGGCAATGTTATGTACACAGGGCTGTTGCTGGCTACGAGATGGTATATTGGCAGTTCTAGAAGCTGCATATGCAGTTTTAGCTGCTACATTATGTACATACCTACTAGTTCAGATGCTTCTCCCATACACTGGTATGAAGTGGGAGTGACTTGGACAAGTCAGTGAAACTGCAGTGGTGTAAAACTAGTGCGAATGAGTTCAGGATGAAGCTGAATGCCTACAGAAGCTCCATCTCTTTTCATCCTTGTGCCTACTGTTTGTATAGCAACTGATCAAAAATATTTTTAAAAGATACAGCTTGTGCTTACTTGTACAGGCCATTGTAGGTGGGTCTGATTCCCTTCTGAAATAGTGTTCTTCACATAGGCAGGAGGTAGAGGCTTCCTCCAGTGTGTAGCTGTGTGGGGGACACTTGCTGCAAGATGGACTGTGGGGAGAAGCCTTGAAAAACCCAGGTCTGCAGACTGTAAGAGAGGAGGCAGAGACTAAGTTTTCTCAACATAAACCAATCCCTTGTTGTTTCCTTTTAAAAAACATAGAGTTAAAGAGATGAAATCAAACACTTATAAGGTATCTGGCCCTGAATTACTGAAAACCACTGGAAGAACATTTTCATGCTAATAGTTGCTATATGTTTAAAGTATTTTTGCAGAAGAGAATGTAAATGCTTTGGCCATTGATTTTTCTAGCAGCTGCCTTTGTCAGGTATTTATTTTTCTTGGTGATTGTATTAGAGTTAACAGATCTTCTGGCTTCTCTCTCTGCTTTGGAAAACATTAAAGTATTGCTTTTTCACTCAATCTTAGAGGAATCTTAGGAGAATGGTGAAATATGCTTTGCAGTTTTCATTTAAGATGCCCTGTACCCAGAAATCAATGTCTCAGCAAATAAAATAATAATATAGTTCTGTAAAGGAGGGAATATCTCTACAGACAGCTTTAAGACATTCTAATAAGACTATTTCCCCAGGGTTGTCTTCAGAAAACCTGTGATGAATTTTGTACTGCTACAGAGAAGACAGATAGCTCTGGGTATGCCCTGCACTAGACATGCTCTCTGTATAATATATTCCCTTTAGCTGTAATGTATATGTATGATGGACCTTACAGACTTTAGCTAAGAGCTATTATTTTTGTTCTCTTTTTCCCTCCCCATATGCTGGACAAGGGTCATTTTTTTTCTTCCTCTGGGAGCCTGAAGTGAATACAGGAATTTCTTGTTTCCAACTTCAAAGTGCCATAATCACGGACTCTGAGTACCTTGGTTTGGATCTGATATTGAGATACATTGAGCTCTTTCGGCCAGGTGCTAAGCTAAAGTTTGGCTTAGAGGTTTCATTCTCTAAGATTTGTTATATGGATATGAGAAGAGAATCTTATCATCGCAATGGGTAAAATGTTTTGTTTTGGTTCCCCCTCTCCCCCAAGGAAAGGAAACCAGGCCAACACATGGGGATTGTACACAGTTGACCAATTTCTATTCTCTGCATAGGTGTAAGATTACCAGGATGTGCAACTCTTCTCACATCATATCCTCTTTTACATTGGCTTCTTCAGGCTGCCTGCTATAGCACTTGTCGATGAAAAAAGCTAGTCTTGATCTGGTTCCTTCTGACAGGAAAAAAGGGAAATTTCTTTTGGAATCAACCAGTCTTTCTAAATTAAAAATACTTCTACTGCAAATAAACCCTGCTATGTGGGTGAGCTAGCTTGTCACTACAGCCAGAAAGAACTGAGACCACACCAAAATCTGTTTTAGACCCAAAGAACTTTTGTTCTGGGCCCACTTCTTGCATTTTTCTCCATCTAAGATCTCTTTGCCTCTTACAGGAAACACCTGTCACTTCTCGCTAAATGACCCTGACAATCAAAAAGAACTGGCTGGCCCTGGGCCCTCTGCCCCTACCATCCCCACCAAAAAAAGAATAGCTCCCACATTATATGACTGTAGTAAAATGCACAAAAAGAAATCTGGTTTCACCATGTTATCATAGTGCAGAAAGGGAATAGACTTGGACCAATAAACCATGGGTAACTAACAGACTTTGCTTGCTGACAAACCTTGCACAGTGAAGCCTTGGTCCCTGACTGTGGCTACTAAATTGGATGATTATGCTGATAATCATTTGAAGCAAGTAGGACTTGAGTTCTATTTAATTAGTTCCAAATAGCAGGTGCTGAGCACTTTTGAAAAATATGGCAATACACATATCTATATATATATAAAAATAAAGCAGATAGCCAATGCATACAATCAGATTTGAATTTATTCCCAGATTTTGTTTGTAAAGTACTCAAGAACTATTCTTGTGGTTTATGGCATTATAGACAACTTTTTCCACAAAATTCAGCCCTGGTTATTCTTGCCCTATTAATAATGATATATTGTGTTATTGTACAATATCTACAGAGGTCCAGAGAAAAAAGAAAAACCCCGAGAGCTGCTCCCCACCCTCAGTTTGTATTTCAAAGCTAAGTCCAGTTCACTTGCACCCAGCAGACAGTAGGGAAGAGGAAATGAAAGTGAAAATGCACAACATATAACAAGGGCAGCTAATGTCTAGAGTGTACAAGATGTAATTAGCCTTCAAAAAGGGCTTGAATTTATCTCATTATGTCTCATCAAGAAAGACAGAAAATCACTATGGCACAAGTTTACCGTGCTTCTATTTTGTGTAAAGTAGCGAACGCAAGAAAAGTCCGTTTTCTTTGATAGATTTTCAACGAGGTGCAATTTGCTAATGACACTGAGATACCAAGCTCTACTCGAAGAGAATGTTTTGTTTACATGAATAAACATGTTACCAACAAATATGCCCTGATGCATACATCCCATAATATCTATATACTATTTTAATAAGAGACACTAAATGAAAATAAAACTGCACCTGTTTTCACAGTTATTGGAATATGCTTAGGGCCAGATAGCACCCCCTTGTGGAGTTAAAAAAGAAAACCCCCCAAAAAGCAGGTATTATATTGAAAAGAGCACAATACATCCTCATAATGCAGATGCACCAGCATGCCATCCAAAAGAACAAGTTTCTCAAGCCAAGAGAGAAAATTTGTGTCAAACTCCTAAAATTGAATTTGGCCCTTGTTACTGCTATCCTGCACCTGGCTGAAGGGCTATACATATGTTAAGCTTGTTGAGGGAGACCATTTGGGGTTCTGGGTGACACTGAGTTAAGTATAGTATTGTATTGTAGTTAGGTATCTTTATTGTGCAGCCTGTTGTAAGGTTCTAGCATCTTTCTGAAAAAAAACCCTCCTAGTTGGCACCAGTCCTACACTTGGCAATCTCGTGATGCTTTTCTCCTGTTCACATGTGCACCTGGGGACATTTAAGGGTGCATGTAGTTTTAAAGATGACTTTTTGCAACTTATTGCCTATAGAAAAGAATCAGGAAATCTGTACATTGCTCCACATGAGGGGCCGAAGAAAAGCATCATTGGGCACAGAAGTGTTTATGGTGCAGGTACTGTTCTAGGATGCATTCATTTGCTTTCCTCATCACGCAGCACATGGGAGCTTCCTGTATCCTGCAAAAATACAGTAGCCACGCCCAGATCTGAATCTCTTTTCCAACTATCTACACCATTTTGCTAACAGGTGGCACTGCTTGTAACGCCTCCAATATTAGGAATCAATTAACTTATTCTAAACACTTATCAAGCCAGCTTTATTTCCAGTCCAAGGCCCTGATTCACCAAGACACTTAAAATCTTATACAGTTCAAAGGGATTATTCAAAGTTAGGCACCTGGCACACAGTCAAGGACTATTCAAAGTTACGTACCTCCCTGATTCAGGCGGAAAGTTAATGTAGGTCTGCAGTGCAACATTGATGATGTCACTTTCCAGCAAGATTACAGCTCCCAACAGGAAGCTCAGAATTTCTACTTTTAACTAAAGCCCTCTTCTTAAGGTCTGGCCAGATGACACATTTATACTTGGGTACCTGGGCTTTACACCACTGCAGACAGATGATGTAAACCATTGTAGCAGTGTAACTCACTTGAGTCCAGTGTAGAATCACCTTGAGAAAAGTCAGCCAGTTACCCCAATGTAGGTGGTATGTGTTGACTTCCATCCAAGGGGAAGCTATAAGCTCAAATCAAATAGGCTGCTACGTTCGCCTCGTCACATGGTAATGAGACACTTTATAGTGCCTGTTGAGAGTACCTATCCACAAACAAGTGCTCACCTGCCTGTTCTCAATTCTGGTGTAAGTTATATTGGTGTATAAAACCAATGTAAATTACACCACTGTAATTATATACATATATAATCTTCCTTCCTTCCTATATCTTTATCTATGTGTATGTGTGTTTGTATAATTATAAAATGTATATATTTCTCAGTTCATGAGAAGGCCAAACTCCTACAAAAGCTCTGTCCTTTTGGCAAATACTTGAGAGATGCTTATTAAAACACATAACCTAGACATTGCAACAAATGAACCCTATTGTGACAGGAAAATTGGAACATCTGGATATGAAGGGGACAGATTGTGTGGAAGTCTAGTCTATCACAGAATAACATACATGGCTGTAGAACTGAGGGCACAAGCCATAGCCCCACCCAACCATGCACAACCTCATATCAGAATAGAGCCTCTATCACCAAGCAGAGGTGTAATGCATTCCTATTCTGAGAGAAGAATACTTTGTAGTGATGGGACCTATAGGATTCACTGTGGGCTGGCAAGAAAGCAATGAAATAGGCAACTGACACAAGCCCTATTGGAACTGTAGAAAAGAGGGACAGAGAAGTACTCAGTGGTCATTTAGCTGAAAGCTGGCCACCCTCAGAATCACAAGTTCAGGGTGTATAAAGGCCACAGAATAGCTGCAGAGGATTTCTGAGAGACCTAGCACAAGGCCCCTGGCAGCCTAGAAAGGGTGATAGGTATGACTATAAGGACAAGAACAAGCAAAAGTGTGTATGAAATGGCCCTGGAAAGCAGGAGGCCTTGAGTCCTAGCCTGGAACCTTACTCTCAATGAGGCAGAAGCAGTGGCCTCCATCTGTTTTGTCCAATGACTATTAAATTCAAGGTGCAACGACCCTAGTTTCAAAAGCAGCAGTAAAGAAAGGCCTTGCAAATGTCTAGTCTGTTGTGTGACAGTTAGACAACTGTACTGAGATGTGCTGTAGGTTCAAACCCCTCTAGGTGATGTGGGGCTACAACTTGAGTCTTCAGCTTCCTCAGACGGTGTCATAACCATTTGGCTACTGGGACTAAAAAATAGAAGTTGCCCACCCGCCACCTCCTAGAATTGATGTCAGTTATGTCCATATGTACCTGGCAAGTATGTGCTCCAACTGAGCACGCTCAGTCTACACGCTCTCACTTATACATCCAAAGCTAGAAAACAGACATTTAGGGACACACACGGAAATTAAATTCAGATCCTGGACCAAATAGCTATTGAACTAAAGAGCCAATTTGGGCTGCAGTAATTGAGTTCTCTGTTGATCAGACTCAGTGGGCAATGTCCAACCCACACTCACCAGTGCCTTATACATAAGGTGACCATAAGGAAATCCAGGATATCTGAGACAATACACCCCTGGCCCCACAAATTAGTGGCTCTCCTGCAGGCAGAGGTAGAGGCCTGTGGGAAGGAGCGTGGGTGCAGTCCAGCAGAAGGCAGAGCTGCCTGGCACACCATGCCACTCTGCCTCTGTGCCGAACTGTACCCTGCACCCCTGCCATTTCAGGACTTCTGTTTAAATATGGACCAACTGTCTGGGACCAGCCTACAAAATCTGGGACTGTCCTGACAAACCGGGATGTATGGTCACCCTACCTGCAGGTGTAACTTGGGTTTTAGATCTAATGAGTTCTCTGCTGCCATTCAATTTTAAAGTCTCTTAATGCAGTATAAATGACTTTACTGAAAATTACACAGGTCCCTGGGGTTTAATTTCCAACAAAATCTTACTTTATTTCGCTTTATTTTTATCTTGCTATTTCTTATTCAACAGGTTTTGGAAGGGTACTTATCTGCACCATGGCAAAGCTGTTCATGTTAATGGCAGCCCCTCCTATATCAAGAAGTAACAAAAACAAGAAGAGATAAGAAGAGAGTGGGATTCCCTCTAATTTACTCTAAGTCAGTTAAAAGAATTCAAATAAAGTTTTAAGCTGTTAAGAACACCTGCTTCTGTCTTCCTAACATTAGAACACATGCCTCCTTAGGTGATTAACAGTCACTGGTGTGTGAAAACAGGCTTTAAATAAAAACGGCGGCTGAAGAAATAGCTATTTTTAGAGGTAGCAAATGTGACGTAAGTCATCCACAGGCAAGGTGGCAGGGCTAGGCACAAGCATGTGCTTCTGTTAGGAAAGATCTAGTAAGAGCACATCAAAGTTCACCTCTTTTATTTAATTTTTATACTTAACAAGAAAAGCAAAAGTCTTCTGCATGGGCTTTTAAAGGCCATAATAGCTTATGGCGGCATAGGTACTCAAGCATGGGTTGGGAAAGTGGAGCACTATGATGAGAGACAGCAGTAGGAGCCTACTAGTCTTGGAAAGCTATGGAGTGCATCTTCTAACAGGCAGCTACATTAGGATGTGAATCACTGCAAGTGGCAGACAAGAGCTGAAACCTGAGACCCTGCTAAAAATTGTACCTTAAAACTCAGAGCAAAAGCAGAAACAAAAAATGTCACTGAGAGTGTTTAATGCCAACTCTTTGCAGCAATGAGCTGAACTTTCATGTTCAAGGTAAGCATCAGGAGACAACAAGCTACCAGGAAACACCAAAGAAAAAAACTAAGGAGACCAAAAGAATAATGTCAAACAGATGTGACAACTGTACTGAGCCTGACTGATACTTGGATTTTCTTCTAAAAATCTTAACACTGCATGGCTTGACTTGCAACTGCAGATGAGTAATGGTTTTGCTACTGGGCTAAGGACTGAGCTCAACACCCTGGATTCAATTCTCACCCCACTGCAGCCATTTTCTACAGTAAGGTGCACAAAGCCAGCAGAGCTGCCTACCTGGAATTCTGAATGTGTAGGCAAAATGGACCTCTTCTCATTTCTTCCGTGCTATCCAAGGGCTTGGAGAGGTATCACCAATGTTGCCCCTGGAAAATCCTCCACATCAAATGCAAAGATCGCCGCACAAATGCCAGCATCCTTGCTGAAACCTATGTTATCAGTACTAAACCGGTGATATTCAAGCACCAACATCACTGGACATTGTACACTGATGCCTGACTTTCGATTTCTGAAACAAGTGCTCTACACCCAGTTTAGTCACAGCCCGAGATCTTGCAGCAGCCAGAGGAAATATTATAAGGACACACTGAAAATCTATCTCGAGAGAATGGATGCCAACATCAAGATCTGGGAGAAGCTGACTGCTAATTGATTCTAATTGCCTGGCAACCTCAACCAAGCAACAGCCTGCTTCGAAGGAAAGTGATTTGACCTTGAGGCAGACAAGAAAGAGAAGAAGAAGGAAAAGGAGATAAATCATTCTGCAAATGAATCTGTGGCTCATGGATTGGACTCTTAAGCCCACTCAAGGCCCAATGAGCCCTGGTAGGAATTTTTGTCAAATCAAGGGATTGCTGCCACTGCCAACACTATCCAAGAGCCTGAAGGCAGGGGCACTATTGTAAATCTCCCTTTGATTGGATGCATGAGAACCCAGGTGCCAGAAACTTTATGTCCTTGGTGCTCCCAGGTATAGGGTCACTGGAATTCAAACTACTGCCAACACATGGGTTCCCAAAACGGAAAAAGAGGTGAGACATGGCATTATTCCCTCCCCTCAGCCAGGCTACTTGGCTACTGCAAAGCAGGATGCAAGCTATTCCCTATTCCAGGCTAGTTCAGAAGGCACACTGTACCTACAAATTCAAAGAGTTGTGAAGTATTGCACTTGTCTGAGCCTTTCCTGATCTCACTGGATGGTGTACCTCCACAACACTACTCTCCTATGACAAGAGGAAAGCAAAAGCAAGTGTTGCAGACATGAAAGAGAGAAAGCCTATTGAAGTTCCCTATCTGACCCCTTAGCAAACAAATCTATTATTCCCCAAAAGCTGCACATTGCTCAGTCATTTCAGGATGCTTTAGCTCACTGTTAAATGGTGGTATTTAGTCAAATGAAATACTTTACCACAGGCTAACATATTTATCTAGGAAATCCAGTTTGTTCGGATCCGAAATGTCATTTACTTGTAGAACACAAGATCTCAAGGCAAATGTTTGACAGACAATCTTTAACAGGCAAAAATCAAAAGAGGGTGAGATTTGCACAAGGATATCCTGAAAAAAGCCTGTTTTACCAAGTCTGTGAAAAGAACCCTAGGAAAGTGACAGCAGCAAATGAATCTATATGGTGAATTCAACTAACAGCTGGCACAAAGTGTAGTAAAGTGAGACAGTGTTAACCAGCAGGAGGGCACATCACAAGCAGCGAAAGCAAGTGTTGCAGACACAAAAGACAGAGACACTATTGAAGTTACCAATCTGAGCCTTTAGCAAACAAATCTATTATTCCCCAAAAGCTGCTGCCAAAATGACTGTCCTGGATACAAAGAACTAACTATTGCTATAATTACATTCACTCAAAATGGAATTCCCAGCTGACCCAATGGTCAGCAAAAGGCCAATGCAACATTTAGCACTGTTACCATCCCTTGGGAATTTTCTCCAACTCCCAGATCATTGTTTCACATGACTGCATCGAGTTTCATATCAAAAACCAAAATGAAATAGAAAAAGGAAGTTTCTAGCTCTCGTGACTGTAGAAGAAAGGTTGCAGCCATGACCCAGTGAACCTTCCAGCTTCAGAAAACTAATAAAACAACCTAACATGCATCATCTTCCTAGAACTCTCATAATTTTAGAGTTCCCCAATCACAATGTTTGACAGCAAATTGGCATAAGGTTCATCTCAGGCATAAGGTTCATCTCCAAAGTCAAGGCTGAGTTCGGAATTAAGCGGTGCAAAAACTGTCTGGACCTTTCTGCGGGACTGAAATTAATCCACATGGATCAGGCACCAAAAATATCATAAAAAATAATAATTAGTGAATGCAAGCCTGGGGCATAAATAGATGTATGTTCTAGTGCATAGAACATTATGCAGCCAGTGCCCCTGGAACTGCCACACTCCCTGTGGCCTGTCACTTTACATCTGGTTTTCTGCCGAACCTTTCTTTGTCTTGTCTATCAGGATTGCAAACTTCCTAGGGCAGGAAGTCTCTCTTACCATATGCATTACCTCGACCTACAGTAAAAGAGTCCAACGCTCTTTCAGGATCTCTAGGTACCAGTGCAAATCAAATTGAACAAAAGTGGGTTTGTTGATTTGTTTGCCCCAAAGAGTTATATCTCCTATATTATACACATTCAGTTGGCTCTAGGCGTAAGCACAGGTAAAGAATCTGTTGTCTGTATTCAGCAGAACGAAAAAAGTATGCCTAGCTAATCAACTCTGCCTTCATTAGCACATCACTCTAGCATAGGGAATGTGCCTGCAGATTTGTGGGATTTGATAAAGAACAAGCTACAAATAAAGCAGATCCTATTCAGTCTCCAGAGCTGCCGTGCCTTTAAGCATTTTCCTGCAGAAAAGGGGGCTGAAGTCTATTATATCTAACTCAAAAAACCCCAAAAGCCATAGCCCTCTCCCTTTGTTTTTGAAAAACCTTTTAAATATGGAATCAATTTGAGCAGCTGAGCTGCTCCAAGCCTTGATTTGTGATAGTGACATGCATTTTACTTAAAAAACAAATGTGGCAGATTGTCATGGTGTCTTATAACCAAAAATATAAACCAGATGATCTCTGAGTCCTTTCCAATAATGTACAGGAACTGGACAGGAAAATCAAGTCTGTTCCTGCAGAATTTTGCAAGCAGGTTGTTAAGAACTAATCCTGCACTTCCTAACAACTCTCCTTGAACTGCAGGCCAGCATGGCGTCTGAGGCCAACAATGTAAAGCTACAGGAAATGTGTAGAATTCCCCGATAATGTCTTCTTTCTGGTTGGTCTCTCTATCTGTGTTAGTGCATGTGTGTGTCAGTCTCTCCCCCAGCAAACCTTGGGATTTGAAGGGTATTAAGTAAATATCCACTAATAAAACAACGTAATTCAAAGCTGTCACTTTGCCTGATGCCGTGAGACTTCCCGGAATCCTCAGGCAAGTCAAACAACTTTGCTTCAACTCATGATCTCTTAAACAGTTTTTTAAAGCAGTTTTATGGAGCTGGTTGAAGAAAAGGATCACCAGACTGCTTTGCACTGTAAAGAAAGTACAGAAACTTACCTTCAAAGTAAGTTTACCAGTGTATCCCAAGTGGGAATATTCTTTTACAGGCGTTATTCCTTAGACAATATTGTTCTTTTTTATGGTAATCTGTCCAATTTTACTTCCATCTAGATTGAGGGGCACGACCTATATTGTGCTCTGAAATGGTCTTCAGTTCTAAATAAGAAATCTAGAGTATAAATACAGTAACTTAAGAGACTTTCATGGCCCTGAAAGAGGAGTTTTCCATCATGCGAGCCACTAAATTGTCATACTCCAATTTATGATGAGGCTGCCCCAGTAAGTAAACCAAGTCTTAACAGCTGCTAATGCCATTAACTTGTTTCTTCTAAACTTCATCACATGTCAGTTAGCGTGTCTACATGAGACACTTACTGCACATTAGGCTAATAACACTGTGCAGTAGCATGGCAGTTAAAAACCATGCTAATAGCCTACTGCACAGTGTTATTAGCCTAATGCACAGCAAGTGTCACAAAATAACCATGCACTGGTACTACTGCGCAGTAATTCTAGTTACTGCACATTCAGTTATTACTTTATTAAGGAAGAACTAAACTAAATGTGCAGTATTTAAGGCGCATTAATGAACATATAGACACACCCAATATGCCATATCTCAGGAAAAAAATCCTCAAATCAACAATGGTGAAAACTACAGAGACATCTAGAATATAACAGTTCTGAAGTAACTTGCTATTGCTTTATTGGGAGCCCAGGGTGCTTTATTTTGACTGACTTGTTTTAAAGATTTTAGATAAACGTTAAAAGCAAAATCTGCATTGGGCATAAAATAACAGCAATGTGTTGGAGAACTGGAGAGAAGAGAGGAGGTTTATCTTGGCCCATAAACAAGAACTTTATCATTTTGGTTTGATTTCATAAAAGCAAAAATGAATGCTAATACTGGAACTGGAGGAAGAGGATTGTTGAAAGCACTCAATATTGTCCTAATTCTGCTCCAACTGACTTCAGCAGCAGCAGGGTGAGGCTAACACTAAGTGCTTTTGAAAAATCACATCCCTGCACTTCCAGGCATGTAGCCATGCCTGGCACGAAGGACAGATGTGTGCCAAATGCCAGGCTCTCTCATTACTTGCAGCCACAAAGCCTTATTGAACAGTAAGAAGAAATTACAGTCTCATTTTAGAAACACTGACCAGACTAGGGATGTACATAAGTACTTGCAGACTTTACCTATGCTGAAGAAGCAGTTGGTTTTGGGGGGGTTTTTTTAGCATATTTAACTAGCTCCTGTTGTGTTATAATTATACAGCTACTCTAATGGTCTGATTAGTAAGTAGCACTAGACAGGAAACACATTTTTTCCACTCAGGGAATCTTTTCAAAATCTCAGTTCTGCACTCCTTCCCCTTCCCTCCCCCTCTCCCCTGCCTTTCAAAACCTTTCAAAGTTTTGCATAAGCAGAGACAGGCCCACCCTAGAAGACCTATTATCCCATGGAGGGGTACTTACATGGGATGTGGAAAAATGGCCCAGCAATATTGAAACTGAATTTCCTCCAGCTTGGTTGATTGCCCTAACAAGGTCTACTGAAAGTGGCTATATGACTTTGTGGTTTTGTCCATAAATTCACCCAGAATGCAAGACATCTTTCCTGATGAAAATTTAGCAAAAACTGGAATTCTGCCACAAAAAGATATGCTTTCAGCATAATTTCCTGGCAATATTTTGTCCAGATAAATGACACAGGAACAGGTACACAGTGATAACACTGCTGGCAGCTGATTTACAGTAAAATCCTATGCAGTGCTAAGGCAATGGTGAGAGAATTTACAGAAGCCACAGTGGAAGTTCTGATGTATGGAACCCTTCTGGCTTTGGCCCTTACAACTGTACTCATCCATGTTGACTGCAATATGCACTCATTGGGAAGTTATTCAATATGAGCCACTGTGATGGAAAATATAATACATCAGGCTGATATTTTTCAATGTTTGCCTTAATTTCTTTGCACACACACACGGGTGTGTGCTCCCAAATCTGGTGATATTTCAATGGGCTTGTTAAAAATGTGATTATTACATTTTTTTTAAGCATCCTAACCCAAAGTTAATTTAAAAATGCAGCCATTTGCCATAGCTGCCAAATGTTGTGCCTCTTCATGCATGACATTTTCTGCAAAGCACTTAACAAGCTCATCTGCACATTTATATATTTGCCTGTAACAACATTCAGTTAATGACACTAGCACATCTTGCCCTAAGGGGTGTTGGGGGTAGGGTACAAAACTGGACTATCTATCTTTGGCAGTCAGAGCTGTGCCTGGCTTTTTAGATAACATGGAGGAGGAAGCTAGGAGAATGCTAGAATAGCAGGGAATGGGGGATTGGCTGGACCTGGAATAGAGCTACCCTAGGAGACCGACACAGCAAGTCCTGTCAACTGTGTGCATATTAAATTCAAACTCCCTATGATGTGGCTACGTGCTGCCTGCAAGGCCATGTTGAAAGCTGCCCTTGGGGGCTGGTGGTATCCTGGCTGGACACTCAGGTATCTCTCAATTAATTTGAATAACCACTTAGCTAATAGCCACAAAAGAAGAAAAAAACTGATTGTAGTATGCAATGCCTCAGGATTCTGCACTCCCCCGCCTTTTTTTTTTAAATAAAGAAGTCATCAGCTTCTGTGACATTATGGAAGAGATATTAAACACAGAAAAGTGTTTAAAGTAATAGCTCTCCAAGCAGCTGTACTTTGATCTCCTTATACTTGCTATTTATTTTTATTTAAATATTTGTCATAACAGAAAGGTATCTTACATAAGGTGCCTAAAGCATAGTCAGTGTTGCAACAACATAATCAGCAAATAAAAAATGAGTCATGTTAAAATGATCATCCAAGACAGGAAATTTGCCTGTCACCAGTGACAAAACTAATAAAGGGTTACAGTATAAGTCCCCTCCACAAAACCCCAAACAGACGCTCAGGAAGTCGCTGTGAACTCTGGGCTGCCAAGAAACCAAACACCTTTGGCATTATATCAAATGTACTTCAATCTATTGCCATAAGGCATAATCCATTCTTATCCCACACCTCCCAGCCCCTCATACCCACAGCTCTAATAATAAATACTCATTCCCTTACACTTTTGTCAGTGATTACTTTCAACTAACAACTTCTGAAATGGTCCCTTTCCTCCCCCTACCTCCCTACTGTGCTGTGCTAGAAGCCCTGATCCCATTTTCTTGGCTCCTGAGATGTCCTAGTGACCAGCATTCCAAGATGTCCAAGGAAACAGGCAGTCAGTAGCTGACTTCAGCACCTCTGCTTTCTTGGGCCTTCAATACTGCTTTATTTTCCAAGAAATCCAGTAGACCAGCCTATTTAATGGCCATCCCTCCTTACTGTCTACAAGATATTATCTTGAGGTGACCCTGTGACTGCCTGAACTGCTGCTACCTGGCTTCACTTAAAACTGCAGGGAACTAAGACTGTAATATCATTAACTCCTCCTAGTGGAGATAACCTAGGAGAAAGATGCAACTCCAGGTAGGTCCCACCAGCTCAGGGAAACAGAACCTCCACTAAAGAAGTGGCTAAGGCCTGGCTGAAGGACATGGCAAATTCCATAGCAAAAAAACGGAATACCAAAATGTCTGGGTAAAAAAGACCATATTTCTCTTGCCACAGGGGGTGCACCCCCACAAGCACCCACATGTGGTTTGTAATACCTATTTAAGGCGCTGCAAAATGTGGTGCATATGTTCCAGTTTACTGTGCTGCTAATTTGCAGCGCAGCAGTTTTTTTCTAACACCACAAGATCCCAGTGTCAAAAAAAACTGCCACTGAAATAAAACAGTGCAGCGCATACACAAGCAGCGAGCGCCACAGGAAACTGGAGCTTGGCCAGCCAGAGTCATACTCAGGCTGCCAGCCAGGCTCCAAGCAGTTGGCTCAGTACCGCTACTACCCTGGAAGGCTCCCAGGATCCCAGGTAAGGCTGCTGGGGTCAGCACAGGTGCTGGCCCCAGCCTCCTCTACCCCACCCTGGTCTATTTGCCATGCGCCAGAGTGTGTGTGCAGGGGCATGCCCAGGGAAAAAAAGCAGCAGCACAAATATGTGCTACTGCTCTTTGTCCTGTGGGAAATGCGGTCCCTGTACATGTGCACTCATGAGGATGTACCCAGGATATGTAGAGCTCTCATGGAGATTAAAAGGGAAGCTCACATCTATCAGAACTGTAACAGGCTCTCTGAAGACTCAAGCAGACATTACTATATCAGTTTGGATCCATGGATTCCTATCAATTAGTTACTAAAACTCCTTCTGACTCATAAGCATTTAAGTCATGTTTTTAGTTGTTTCCCCCAACAACACAAGGGCTGTAACTTTACTATTTTTTTTGTAAATGAAAGCCAATTTGTCATGCAATCACTTGACTCCAGAAGCTGGATCTTTAAAAACCAAATACAAGGACACCAAACAACTGTAGCACCTGCCAGCAATTTATTACAAGATATGATTGCCCACATTTTGTAATCATTCCCACATGAGTAAAGTGGTAGAACTCCCCTTATTTCAGCGATTATCCAGGATTTCTAATGATGTAGCCAAGACTAGAATATTGTTTTATATATGCACAAGATATATCTGCACTGGGGAATGTAACCTTGAATCATCAGTTGTTTGTGTGAGTCAAATGTCAGGCACAAAGTTGTATTAATAAAGGTACTTTTTGTATCATTTTATGTTACTTTCTTTTGCTAGAAACGTTTTGATTTAAAATTTTAGGTCAGCCTCATGAGTAGGTGGTCTACCCAACTTGAGAAGGCAGCTGGCTGATTTTGCAGGCAGATCACAGGGCCACCTGCCATTTTTGAGGTCTTACTGTGGCTGCTCCCCCTCCCCCCAGCCTCTGATTGGCTGAGAGGCCCCAGTAGCCCTGCCCCTCACCACTGATTGGCTGTGAAGACTGTCCATCATGTGGCCTCCACCCCTTGCCATCAATTGGTGAAGAGGGATGAGGCTGCATGATAAGCAGTCCTCTCAGCCAATCAGCAGTGAGGGGCAGTGGTAGCAGCCAGCTTTGGCTCCCCTGTGTGCCAGCATCCCCCTCCCCACTTCTCTCCCGAAGTGGGAGGAGGAATTACACAGACATTTACCACTTCCGGGCAATCACAATTTCGGTAGGTCCATACTCATGAGCTAAACTAGAAGAAAAGCAACAGGCCACATGCATCACCTTTTATCTCAAGCAGAACTAGAACTCTGTTTATGTTCACTGAGAGTTGAGAGTGACCCTAATGGGATGTCATTAACATCAACAGTTAAACTCCCATGGATTTCAAGAGGGCAGGAACAAGCCTGAAATTGACTATACTTGAAACTCACTATAAACTGGCACAGACATCCATGGGCCAGAACTTAGTCCAACTAATAGATGCATAAGTGCACTGAGATGCCTAAGTGTTATTCTATCCCAGGCCTTGCTCAAGTCCCTGAAAAACAATAAATAAAAAATGTAGGTGGGTCCTTCTGCCCCTTGGGGGATTTTTTGTAACTCAGTCCTAAGAGTAAGATGCCACTGTGCCTGAGTTCATTTAGACACCTAATAGATGGAATGGGAGCTGGCTCCATGTTTCTCTACATGTTAAAACCCATTGGTTGGTAAACACTACTGATAAATGGAGTCAGTTTCTCAAAGCCAGGTGTCTACTGGAATAATACTGCAAAGGAGTTTTTGCTCAGTTTTAGTCCATCATACAGATTTGGTTCTTGGCCAGCAAAGAAAGAAAGCTTCTCTAATTATGCTGTGGTTTGGACAATTGTAGCCAATTGTGGTTAAGAAAGCTGACATTTGGGAGAATTTATTTTGATGATATATGTCATGTATGCTTGTTCCATCAGTATTTGAAGGCTTTTGCTTAAACTAATATACTGTATATACGTTGCCTTTAAGTGAGAACTAAATATTCTTGATAGGCTGCATTTCAAATGATCAAATTTTAATGATCAAATTTTGTACAGCTTCACTTTGGAAGATGTGCTCATAACACATGAATAGTTCTCATAATAACAGTCTTTAACAGAAAGCAAATACAGAATTATTGGGCTTTAAAAACCCTTTGTTCTGTAGCTGATGTAAAATCAGCATTTCCTCTGCTGGCTTCTGTTAGAAACAGTCTCCAGAATGAATTTCATTGGCTATGAGTGCACATATTAGCATTCCAGGAGGTGGTCCAGTAAAAAATATCACCCCCAAAATACTTGCCTCTCTAATTTAAAACCTCAAAGTTCACTTTTTTCCTACTTTTGGCAGGTAGAGATTCTTCAGGAGCAATGCTCAGTTATGAGCATACAGTTATGGAATATTGCAAAAGTGTTTAGTTTTACTGGCAGTCTCTTAATATTTGGTACTTTTTAAAAGCACCATATCCTGGAGTCATGTGAGTAGAAGGCAATTTTATCTTTCACTGAAAAGCAGGTTTCTAGCTCTTGAAATTGCAGAGAAAATTTAGACATGTGAACCTTGAAGGATCAAAAGGAAATCTCTGTGCAATAAGGAATCTGAATAAAAGGAACACAAAGTTTATTACATTTCAAGTCTCATTAATTTTAAATGTGGGGGCTGGGGGGAAAAGGGACATATGAATCATTCCTTTTGACCATTTGGTTTGAGAATAACCACTATATGCTAGTTAGGACACCTGAGTATTCTCACAAAGACCTCAGTACTAGTTGCACATACGGGGTGAAGGCAGACTGCCTAAAACATCCACAGCAGGAAATTTTACCCTGTGATTATAAGCAGTGCTTTTTATTGATAGAAATACTGACAATGCTTTTGTATTATGCTTTGTTGTCCAATTAGTGTCAATATCCAGGGATGAGTAGAACACCCCAATGGGCTTAATTTTTGCTCTGAAAATGGTCATTTAACAGGTGCAGCTGTTTCAAAACTTCAGAGGCAAAGAAAAACAAAGCAAACATGACTTTCTTCCTCCTCTATGTGTAATCTGACTACCATCGCCTCTGTGAGAAATCTGTTTCCCATTGCCAGATATCAACATATCATAAAGCACTAGCCTGCAGCAAGCTTAGCAGCAGCTGTGCTGGTCATCTTGTAGGTCCTCAGATTTAAAGTTGTCAGAGCTTGATTTATGAAGGTTTGAGCCTCAGACTATTAGAAGGGATTACTATTGCTCATCTTAACCCTAATTGGTTCCCCAGCCATATCAGAAAAATAGCCACTGTCAACATTTGCATATTTGCTTTGGAATCATGGAACATTTTATTAATAATGTCTCTCCTCACTCCTTCATTGCATTAGCATAAATGTGCTTTCTAAGGAGTGGTCAGAAAACAATGATTCTGTTCATTAAAAATTGCATAGTTTGTTCCAAACTTGGGGGAGTGGGAGGGGAAGAAAGCGAGAAAGAGCAGACACCCAGGCTAGGTACAGACATTGAAAAAGCCTGAAGCGGAATCAATCTAATTTATGCAGTTTTCTGTAAGCGGCATAGTTTAAGTTGGTAGCGAACAGAACACACATTTGCCCTTTGGTAGGGAGGACAAATCTTAGATCAGGTTCCCCCATTTTTAAAACAGTCTATGTGTGCTGAACTTCTGTCCTATTATTGGTATAGACAGGTTTCCAATCACTTACACCAGTAAAACTGTAATGTCTGTACCTGGCCCCAAAGAACAAGCAACTGACCAGGACACTTGTCTGGGACATACTCAGTAGGGCTGTGTGAAGCTTCAGTCCCTGAGTCGATTCAGCGGAGATTTGGTGGCCAAATCTCTGAATCCGAATCAAATCGGAGAACCCTTTAATCTCTCTGAATCTAATCAGAACCCCCCGAATCGATTTGGAGAGATTTGGAAAAATTCAGCAATTCAGACACAGACACAGATTTAAATGTTTTTTCTACATACCTCAAGGTACCAGGCAGCTTGTGAATGCTACGATCCTGGGGCACATGGAGCGTCCCACAGGAGCATGGGGGGTTCCCCAGCGCGCTCGGCAGTAGACCCGGAAGTGGACCAGAACCACTTCTGGTCCACTTCTGGACTCGCCACTGAGCACATGGAGGGACCCCCGCACTCTTGCCAGGGCAGCACACCGGGGGCCCCCTGCACCCTCCTGGCTTGGCAACTGGTGCCTTCTGGGTCTGGGGGGGCACCTGGGGTCCCCCTGTGTCCGATCACTGAGCCAGGGGGGCACGGAGGGCCCCCCAGCATGCTCCCTAGTGGACCTGGCAGTGGACCGGAAGTACTTCTGGTCCACTTCTGGACTCGCCACTGAGCACATGGAGGGACCCCCGCACTCTTGTGGGACACTTCATACGCCCCAGCATCGCAGCATTCACAAGCCACTCTGGTACCTCGAGGTACGTAGAAAAAACATTTAAAGCTGTGTCTGTGTCTGAATCGCTGATTCTCTGAATCAGCACCGAATCTTCAGATTCGGATTCGGCCAAATCAAATCAGGGACAGTGATTCGAATCAACAAATCAAATCACTGTCCCCGATTCAGGCAGTGATCTGAATCCGAATCCAATAGGGCCCGCTTCACACACCCCTAACACTCAGTCTCAAGTCCCCGTTCTCCCTTATTCAGAGGCCCTGGCATTTAGGTTTCCAAAACTTCAGGTGAATGCCATAACTCCCAAGGTCAAGTTAATCTCTCCTGGACCCGTTTCACATTGCATGCAAAATTAAATATTTAGCGGGCCAAAGAGAGACAGATTCTGTAGTGCGGCACCAGCTAGAATAGCTGCCTGGGCCTGAGGAAATCCAGGTCCAAATTCCTCCACTAAATCCAGCACAGCACAGCTTTGAACCAGGGGGCTGGATCATGATTTTTGAGCAAAAAAGGACCAGCAGTAACAGTTTCTAGATATCTTCTCATTCAACTAGTAGTTTCAATGTATTCTTCTGATTCTACTGCTGCAGAACACGTGCCACAAAACCCATATGCTGTGCAGCATTGATACCACAGTTCTATGTTGCTGCTTTTAACTGTGCACATACACATGGACGTGTGTGCCACTAAGGTGTGATGCCCCTGCGATAAATGAAAAAGCAATGGGTTCCGGTCCCTTTCTGCTACAGAACTGACTAACCCACCTATGTTCTGCCTGCTGGTGCTACTAGTCCCTCTCAGCCCCAGTACCTCATGACACCGTCCTTGTATTTCTGTACACTGACCCCCATGGGATCATTTCCATGATTTTCTTTGTAGGCATGCTACAAACTGAATAAGAATTCCTAAAACCATGAAATGTTATTCAGTTCTACAGAACTTTAAAAAAGGAAAATATACATATATGGTTAAGTGGATAAAAACAGAGTTGATTATTTTACATATGTATCTTTCAGTCATCCAGCCAACTTAAAAAAATAAATAGTTGCAATTAAATTTCTTAATACATTATTTATGTAGATTCATTCAATTTGCAAAATGCTTCTGTGAAATATTTCCCTTCAACATGAGAATTTATTACACTTTTATTGTACACGTTCGTCTCTGTTCACAAATTTATGTTGTCATTGCTATCTGCCCTATTTTTTCCCTGCATTACTTAACGCTTGTCATTTTCCAACCACTGTCTCTGCTACTTTCAGCTTGAAAGAATCATAGCTGTAATCTAAATCTGAAAATTTATTTTTATTGATCATTTGTAGAACAGACAGGTGTTAAAATGTGTGTGTGTGTATGTAAATATATGCAGCACATTTCATTTGCAAGTTCAAATCATCCCTTCCCTCTCCCCTACCCCAGTATTACAGTTTTGGGGTTGCCACAGTGAATAAAATGCACATGTACTGCTGCCCAAGACTTCAAAGTGCATATTAATTCTGCCAGAAATAACAGCCACTCTGAAGAATTGCTAATATAACAATGGACTGTGAAATTATTTTTTCTTTCTATATTTATTGCTGAGCTATTTGGCAGTGACATAAAAAATAATTGAAAAAAGTAATTGAAAGCTTTCTCTCTGATGGTCCATTGTTATTGACCAAATATAAATATGTGCAAAAATCTCCAATAAAAAAAAAATAGGTTAACATCCTGCAGGTGTTCCGTTGTCATTTTATCTAGGTGATATTAGCAGAGTCTGACAGGAAAGCACAGTGATACATTTCACTTGTGCCTGACATTTCGATTCTGTTTGTTAGGGCGTATGTGCAGGGATCTGACTTTTTCTCTAAGACCTCTATTGCTGTCAGTCTGTGCAAATAGTATTTGACAAGATGTCCATTTAGCAGGGAAAAAGAACAGGTATCTGGGAAAAAGGAAAAAGCTGCAGTGCAGTGCCGTGCAAAAATGGATGCTCTTCACATACTGAATGATTTGACAAGGAAGCAGTTTGATATGCAGGACCCAAGCCAGTTCGCAAGCTTTAATCAATATGTTCCTAAAGGAAAGTGACCAAGAAGTATCTAAATAGGAAGTTGAACCAAAGGGGCCAAGACATTGGCATCAGGGAAAGCACACGCACGCGCGCACACACACACACAAATCAGCCTTGATGAATTTTAAGCATATTTGGTTTCTCTTTTTAAAAGCTTTTTCTCACTCCTGATAAATAAGGGCATCCAAGAGTCCAGAGGGAAAATCCCATTTACAAATGAATCCTGTATTTTCTCTGGCCTCAATAAAGGAAAAGGAAGGGGGTGGAACCTCCTTTTCCAGGACTAATGCAAGCAATCATCTTATGCATTGAGTGAGGGCTTTAAAGAACTTCCAACCAACAAAAAACTTGGACTTAATTCACAAATGCAGAGGTGGACTCAAAGGATCCCTGGAAGGTATAGATGAATACACTGCCACAATGGTGAAGCTTCCTCTTAGGCATCACCGCCTAGTCCTAGAACCTTGCAGAGGTTTATGTCAATGGCGAACGAGTAACAGAAGAATGTGAACAGAAACCAGGATGAAACAGAATAAAAATATATCATTTAAGTAACTGGTGATAACTGGAGTTTTGGGGAAGATTTCTATAGTTCTATAGGGATTTTGACAGTATGGTAGAGGATTACCTTCCCCTGGAAACTGCCCAAGAATGCTTTCAACAGTGGGAAAGTACTTAAGTTATATCAACAACACAAAGTTAATTTGCTATTCATGTTAAATTTGGGAACTAAATTCACCAGTGAAGGCATTAAACAAGTAGTTTAATAAAGGATTGTGGAGGGAGGCTGTAGCCCTGTGTTCCACCTTTGGAAAGGGGGGTGCAAAAATAACTGCTGCTGCAGCTGCCAACTAGCTACTGCTACTGCCTCCCGAAATGCAGCATCTAGTGCTGTTTCATGCACCAAAGCTGTTCAGAGTGTGGAGCTGCCCTGTTATGCCTCTGTTTAAAGCCAGATTCAGCGAAACCTCTGTCATTGGGTCAGTACTGGAGCCTCCATAACAATTCAACATACATGACTAAATCATTAAATCTTTTTGGAATTGTTGGGGCTGAGTGGCATTAGGAGTGAAACACAAGTGTTAGAGGGGGATGTGAGTAGGAGAGGGATAAGGAAAAAATGAGTGTGACACTGGACCTGATTCTCATATGCCCCTCACTGACTACATAATTTACATACCCATTTTCAGGCCACTTTATACACCCAGAGTGAGTGAACCAGACTTAGTGTAACTGAGGCTCCTGGTACACGTTACATTTATCATGTGATTAACTTGTTAAATGGATGATAAATTGCAACATGCCACACATACAAGAAATTTATGACATAATAAAATGGCAGACATTTAATATGGAACATCTTTGTGGTTGGTTTGAATCACACTTTAATTGTAATATGCAGCATATAATTTGCACAAACACTTTCTGTGATGCCTTTTGAAGGTCCAGGCGAGAGAGAGCCTGGCACTAGGAACAAGACCCCAATCCCAGGCTCTCCATGTGCTGACAGTCACACAACTGGGATTGAAAGAATTCTATCCAGATCTCAAAAATCACATATCCTGCCATGCATGGACACAATGTGTGATTTTTAGGGTCAAGGATAAAATTCCTCAGAACTCAGCCACATGATTAAGTTAACATCTGCCAGCAATCTAAATATCAGGCCTTCTCTCTTTCACTTTCTCTGAGGCTGAAAATGAAATATTATTGGTGTCTTAAAGTGCTTATAATTACTGCTCAAACCTAAGTAATCTCTGGTTTTGTAGGTAAATTATTGACCCCATCTATTACTCTTATTCACGCTGCAAAAGAACCTTGGGTTTTCTCTGTGACTTAATAAAACCTGTGGGGAATCATTTTAAGGCTTTCATTCATTATAGCTAGCCTTTAATGTTGAATTCTGGATTTCCTTGAGGGGAAATGAAGTTTAGAATAATTAGTGATTTACATATAGAGTTGTCAACAAAGATACATAGTATTAAGTTACAAAAGATGAAGGGTTCCAAGTTCTCCTTTGTTGCTTAAGATTTTTTTTTCCTGAAGCATCTGTATTTTAATTCAGCTCACATTCTTCTATTGCTAGTAAAGTGGCCTGAAGCGGACAGCAAGAAGAGAGCACTAAATCGAATACTTAAATCACTTCTTCCTCAGTTCCATGGCAGATTTAAAGTGCATCCTGGCACTAACGCTTTGAAATAATATACTGTCGGACCTGACACAGCAGAGAGACTCTGCTTCAAATCACACAATAGTCCAGGTGACCATGCAGTTACAATTAACCTCCTGCCCACTGTGCCTAATGATAAATGATCATTCGAATGATAGGTTCAGGAACGCACCCAGGTATCAGGAAAATGATTTCTGATTCTTACATATTTAAAAAGCAATTTTCAGTTAGGAAAAAGCCAAGGGACACTAATTTTAGTTTTGTATCCAAAAGGAATTAATAATCACTGCTAATATGCACACAGGCATAGCAGCACATTGCCAGCCTCCTAACAGCAAGACATACGCAGGATATTTGAAACAGTTTGTGAACTGCATTACTAAGTCGCAACGACTAGTGTGTTGTTAGAAAAGGAAAAAAAAAGACCAAAAAAGGGCCTAATGTTCTACGTCACCATTAATCTCAGCAAGCTATTCCAGAGGTATTGTTATTTGTTCATATTACATAACTAGATTTGAAGTCAACAGTAACTAAAACCAACTATGTGGCTTATTATTGGCCTATGGAGTATTTATTGATATGGACACTGGACTCATTCAGTTATTATTATGAACTCATTACTTACTGTACTGACTGAGATCGTCATTGAGTTTTGTGCTCCTCCATGTGACTGCATCTACTTGTTATCTCTGATCTGACACTCACATTGCAAGCTTTTTGGAACAAGGCCAAGGGTTGTGTTCTGTGTTTCTACAACACCTAATACAACGGGGTCCTGGTCTGTGCCTTTGGTTCCTGCATGCTACTACAAGACAAGTAAATACATAATAGCAAGAATGTAAATTATACTAGAGTCGTCCATGTCCAGATTGTGATCAAAACTAAATGCTTGATTAGGGTCTTCAGGAGACAAAAGAACTGGTAAATTGAGGAAAAATCAAGAGCAGAGCCTTAGTTCCACCCACCTACTCACCCATCAGCACAACCCCAGCAAACAAAAAGAAGGGGAAACTCCCAGGGGTGTTTCTGAGTTGCAGCACTTTGTGTGATGGGTTTTAGTTTACTCCCCTCCACCTGCTCTGGGTCATGCCTAAAATTACAATCTATCTTCAGATATTTAATACGAGAAAGATAATGAAGTCATCACTTTACCCTGGCATTTTCCCTGCAGCAATGCCACCTAAATGTACTGGCATTATATCACAAAAGAGGGTTTGTTTTTTTAAAAATAGCCTTAAAAAAACACCTATAAAAACAAAATGCCTTTAACAAATAATTCTGTCATGACTACTGAAACTGTGCTGGACTAAATAACTAGTGAAAACAGCATGTTGGGGAGATAGGAAAGCAAGGGAGGACAGCAATATATTTGTAAAACCGAGCATGTGTCCGTGTAAATTCTGACTGCCGACTGCCAGTGCCATGGGGAGTTTTCTGACCCCCAGCCATACCCCTGTGAGCTGCAAATCACTCCTCTCCCTGCAAATGAATCATAAAATCACAAAATCATAGAGAAGTAGGGCTCAAAGAAACCCCCATAGATCTTTCAGTCCAACCCCCTGCCTGAGACAGGATCATCCCTATCCAAACCAGCCTACACAAATGCACTGTCTAACCTCTTAGTGAAACTATACAGTCAACCTGGACAAAGGACCTGGGAGTTAGAGTGGACAATAAGCTGAATATGAGCCAGCAGTGTGCTCTTGTTGCCAGGAAGGCTAATGGCATACTGGGCTGCACTGGTAGGTGTGTTGCCAGTAGGTCAAGGGAAGTGATTATTCCCCTCCGTTCAGCACTGGTGAGGGCATATCTGGAGTACTGTGTTCAGATTTGGGCACTCCACTACAGAAAGGATGTGGACAAATTGGAGAGAGTCCAGAGGAGGGCAACAAAAATGGTGAGGGGGATGGAAGCACATGACTTATGAGACGACTGAAGGAACTGGGCTTATTTTGTCTGAAGAAGAGAAGACTGAGATGGGATTTAATAGTAGCCTTCAACTACCTGAAGGAGGGATCAAAAGAAGATGGAGCTAGACTGTCCTCAGTGGTGGCAGATGACAGAACAAGGAGCAATGGTCTCAAGTTGCAGCAAGGGAAGTTTAGGTTAGATATCTGAAAGAATGTTTACACTAGGAAGGCAGTAAAACACTGGAAAAGGTTACCCAGAGAAGTGGTGGAAGCTCCATGCTTGGAGGTTTTCAAAACCTGGCTAGACAAAGCTTCACTGGGATGATCTAGTTGGGGATGGTCCTGCTTTGAGCATGGGGTTGAACTAGATGAGCTCCTGAGGTCCCTTCCAACCCTCATTTTTTATGATTCTATAACCCTGACACAATACAAGAAATAACACCTGCCATAGGTAAATCAGGGGGACGACAGGGCCAACATCCTGCTGCTGTAAAGGTTGTTAATGTATACTCAAGAGATCTCAGGAAGAGGGTCATGCTGCGAACTGCACAGGAAGGCAAAACCCCCCACAAGTCCATACTGATTTGACCATGGGGTAGAATTTCTTCCTGACCCCAAACATGGTGATTGGTCTGACCCTGAGAAAAGGGGCAAGACCCTCTAACCAAGAACCTCTGGCTTTAAGTAAAGAATGCCCCCACTTCTCACAAACTTCAATATGAGTCTAAAGCCCTTACCACAATCTGTGACTGAACTCTGAAGTACGTGGGGCTCCATTCTCAGCTGGGGTAAATCCACACAATGCAATGTCAGTTTATACCGGCTAAGGATGTTTCACTGATTTCAATGACAGGTTGCCAAATTACTCTGGCTGAGAATCTGTTCCCTAGTCTTTGGAAGCTGACATTAATACACCTCTATGCTCTTCTTCTGTAATATTTTATTATATATTTTTGTGAAGTATACATGTTAATAACTTAATAACTGTAGAGAAAAAAGCAATTAACAGATGTTTATGATAATGTACAATATTATGTATGAGAGTTTCTATTTACTATGAATACCTACTTCAGCTTGCTCTTTAAAAAAGAAAAATACAAAGCTCCGAAATAAAACAAATACATATAAATACTATATTCAAGCAATTTATTTTGAGTGACTGATTATGGGAATATGGTCCCTGAATTCTAATCATGACATTTCCACTAATCTTTCCATTTCAATGGAAGGAAAATAAATAGCTTTCATATCTCTGTGTTTATCATTTTCAAGCTGAGTAAGTTATCTACCAGTCTCTCAGCTCACCTGATAGCCATTAAAAGTCAAAATATGCCTTCATGGTCTACAAAACTCATGTGTGACTTACTGCAAGAGATGTATGTCAGTTTAAAGGAGAGCAAATGTGGAGACTAGTACTCATTTTTAAATATGTCAAATAAATAAATAACTAGATTGCTATCTATCAGTTCTCTTCAATGAAGTGGTTGCTTAAAAGGTTATAAATTATGATGTTTTAGCCTTCACAGGATACTGTTCATTTAACTTCTCAAATCTTCTTACAGAGATCAAATATGGTCTGTTTGCTGTCAGATAACTTAAAACTGCGCTTCTGCAAGCCGAAAACGTAATAGTTATACTTTCCCTATATGTCAATTCACCTCCAGGAGATATTTGTAAACATTATTCTTATTCCTAATCCCCCGCTCCATGCACATTATAAGAAGTCAAATGAATATGCATGGGTCTATGTGCTGTAATTTCTAGAAGCATAAAATACTTAATTTTACCTAGTTTGGTAATCCATTGCCTATAGCTCCTTGACTGAAATAAAAGATGTGCTCACAAATATGCCTTGAAAGAACTGTTCATTTTTCCTAAATTCTTACCATTGTCGTACTGGGGCCACTCTTTGTCACCCCCCAGTCCTGTAAACATTCTTAGATTTTGTCATGCTCCATGTACAAACATCTTCAAATCTTTGTCCCAGATACTGATGTAATGACTGTATACCTCTGACCGGTCTTTACACATATCTGGAACAAAATGTCATTCTTCTGTGACACCTTGAACTGGATGTCAAAATCAGCACACTGTCCAAGTCCTTAAGCATCTTCTTAAAAATACGTTTAAAGGGAAAAAAAAAATTTCTAACCGTGCAAACGAAAGCAACATTTTTGAGGCCTTGCCTTAGAGGTGTAATCTTTTCCACATAAGACAATCTTAAATAATAACTCCATTTCTTTGAGAATGGAATTCACATTACTCATATCTTCATGCTGCTATTACTGGAAGGACATAGAAAAAAGTAACAAGTACTTTCAAAGCCTCAGAAGGAAAGAAAGCTATACTTTTGTCTCCTTTTCTGATACGATTGTGGCATTAATTGTTTACTTTTTCTTACTCTAAGAGCTCACTGAGCACATTGGCTGGTAGAAGAATAAATCAGCAAAGAGGTCTTTAAACGAGAGTCTGGTAATGACTGTGTATTTTTCAAAGAAATACAATCCTGGGGAAAAAGCTGCATGTATATAGAGTAAAAAACCCATTTTGTAAACATAGATCTAGAAATGATAACTGAAACTTTAAGTAATGAATAATATTGTGTTTCTATGTCAGAAGGTTTAAAGTCTGAAAACTACTTTATGAGTCTTTTTTTAATTGCATAACATAAAACAATCCTGGGGGGGGGGGGGGGGGGGGGTTGTTTGTTCTCATTCATGCATTGACCTATACTGTTGTACAATATTTGATTTAATCTGTCATGGAATTTAACTTCCCATTTACCAAGCAGGCTTCAGAAACTGTCAGTTGCCTTAGATAACTAAATAGCATCAGTTTGATTTTTGGAGTGTATACTACACTAAATCCAGGGAATCCTGCCAATGGTAAGCTAAAATTAACTACTTATCAAAGGAAAAAAATTACAAGCGTTTCTTTTCATTTTTCCTCCTCATGAACCTACTCTTTGTTGCCTCTCATTCTGTAATGCTAATTAGATTTTGTCATGATCCATGTACCAACATCTTCAGATCTTCCCCCCAAGTCACAGCGTCAGGATGACTTACCAGATCTGTAGGAAAATTCCCTAGTTTATAAATGGATTGGTTCATAATCTAAAATCTTTGGAGGGCTTTTGTCTGCTTGGTCCCATGCTATATATTGCTCTAACAGCGAGCAAGACTCAAAAGAAATGGTGTTCCGGTTGGCTTCAGCTAAGGCTCCAAATATTCACACACAAGCTTATTCAGTGAGGCTGGCTAGTATTCCAAGGTGGGATGCCCCAAACACTACAAGAGCTTCTTCTATTGGAGTCCATGAGCTGTTTGTACAGATTCTCCCTCTCCCCTCCTCTCTCCTTCCTCATACACTTGCACTAGCTAAGTATGCTGATATTTTAATCAGCAGAGTTAACGAGCCCTTGAGGTGAGCACAAGCAGTTTCCCCTTCTCATGAAGATAATGTTTCATGCTGTTTGTAGACTCAGGCAGAAATGAGTACGTTGGTTTATCCTTCATTCACATCTGGAGGTTATCTTGGCAATCATAAGGACTAAAGATTTTCTTTTTCCTTTAAATGAAAGCTCAGATCTTAGGGCACAGATAAGCACTCTCTGTGTCACAAAGAGCTGGTCCTGTTTGACTCCTGATCTATTCTCTTTGTCTCTTCCCCAAAACCAGATCAGCCCCCCTCTTCAGCCTTATAGTCTCTGGCTTTCCTCTGTTTGAAACTGAGGTCATTTTGATAGGAAAGCTCTGATAGCTGCTGCCCCTTTCATCTTCAAGTCTCTTCTTTGTGCACAAAGAAGGATTCTAAAGAGCACTGGATCACAAAAGGCACAGACACACGTGCATGGCTGCAAAGCACTTTTAAAGTGGCTGATCATGGAAAAAATTAACCCTCCTCAAATGAGGTATCAGATGAAGGTGCTCTACCTCAGAGTGCCTTAAGGAACTTGGGATCCCTAGGGTTACTATTTTGCATGAGCCGCATCAGCCCAGCCCTGCCCCCAGGTGTGTCAGCAAGAAGGGAGGGGGAAGCCACCAGCACCGTGCTGCCGGCTGGAATTTGCCTGGCCAGAGCTAGAGGGTGGGGGGTGGATCAAAGCCACCCTACCTCAGGTCTCCCCCCTCCAGTCCCCATAGGGCTGCTGATAGCTCAAGAACTAGAAGTGGACCGGGGGTTGGGGAGAGGGGTGGCTCCTTAGCCAGCTGCTTGCCTGCAGACAGGCTCAATCCCCACCCCAACAACCCAACAGGTGAACTTCTGTTGGGCTGGGTGGGGGGGGGGGAGGGGGAGGCGTTTGCTCTAACTCATGGCACTTTATGTAAAGCACCATGAGTTAGAGTGGGGGCCTGCCTGTGTCTCAGCATCCAAAGGGCAAAATGTTCTATAGTACTCTCAGGGGTGTAGGTTGTAGCCGTGTTGGTCTAAGGACATAGGCAGACAAGGTTCCTTGGGTGAATCTGATATCTTTTATTAGACCAACCCAAATAGTTGGAAAATAATTATTAAGCAAGCTTTCGGGTTCAAAAACTCTTCATCAGGCTAAGGAAGTTTCAGCAGTTGGTGTGTGCTCTTCCTGGATGGAATGAAAAGTAAAGAAGCCAGCAGCTGGGCTGTTATGCACACAAGACAGGTAGTCAGGGAAAAAGTAGATTGAGGAGTCAATGGGTGAGAGAGAGGCGGGGGGGGGGGGGGAGAGAGAGAAGGGGGGTGAAAGTGGAGAGATACCTGGGGAGTCAGATGTCAGGCAGGTTATGATGTGTCATAAAGCCAATGTCTATATTGGCCGGCTTCTTTACTTTTCATTCCATCCAGGAAGAGCACACACCAACTGCTGAAACTTCCTTAGCCTGACGAAGGGTTTTTGAACCCGAAAGCTTGCTTAATAATTATTTTCCAACTATTTGGGTTGGTCTAATAAAAGATATCAGATTCACCCAAGGAACCTTGCCTGCCTATAGTACTCTCAGTACTCAAAATACAGACCAGCAAGACCTAACAAATATATTTGGTTTCCTTTATTCCAGAATTTTAAAAAACAATGCCTTGCTGACATGGAAAGGAGAAGGGTGATGAGGTTAGTACCCAGGAAGGCTAGAAGGATTTCCTAGACTCTGTTGAACCAGTTACATGAATAAAATGTCTAGGACTGTGAAAACTGGTTTGCTAAGGACAGTACTTCGGCACCCTATTTAGAAATTTTACCTTCAAATACAGATGGGATTCTAACTTCTTGAGAAAGAGAGAAAGAGAAAAAGAAAGAGAGAAAAAGAGAGACATAAAAGAGAGAGAGAGAGAGAAAGTTTTTTCCAGCACGATGAAATGAAGGGCACCTTTTGGCACCATGACAGAACAAAATTGATGTTGCCCACACAACCTGGAGTTTGGAAATAATGTATTTATAGAAGTACATTAAGGCCAATTTAGAAAAGGTTGATTAAATAAAGTAATGCTCATTCAGGCAAGCCTAAACAATTTTCCTATTTCATTGAATCAGCAATAATGTACTCCTACAAATGCAATAAATACATATCCAATCACCTCTTTCTCTAGTGACTTGTACCCCTCTTCATTTAGTTGGCAGGATTTGTTTGTTTGGGGGTTTTTGGGAGGGGGGAGGGGCAGGCAGGGAGGGTGGTTGTATTTTTTTTCAATAATAATCCATTTATAAGATCCCCTCTCCCAGGTAATTTTATTTTGTCTATGTAACACAAGGCAGTCTAGAAGATGAGGACATTGCTTATGTGTTACTGCAGTTAGAACTTACAGAGATACTCTATGAGACCATAGAGGAAAATTGTCTTGTTTTATTTTGTGATTCTGTTGAAAACTTGCACTAATGTGCTAGATATTAAAAAGGTCTATTGGGGAAAATGAAAATGGTTGGGTTTTTTTTCTATGTGGAATGTATGGAAAATTCTGTTGGTCTGCAGGTACCAAGAGATTGTATTTCATCACCCTTGCCTCTTATTTGTACTTCTTCGTTATAGCTGTGTTAAGAAATGCTGATTTTAAAATGATAAATAATTCAGAAGCGCCAACATTTATCTTTATTGTTAAAAACGTTATTATGTCAATAGCACATTTTTGAGATATGGTCACGATGGATAAGGAACTAGAGCAAATAAATGAATCAGATGCCTTCAAGTCAGATGCTGCAATGCCTTTCTCTGAGGGGCCCAATCCCTAGAGTGGAATCCAAAGTCCAGATTCAAGTACACAGGTTCTGTATACAATCACAGAGAAAGTTTGGCTCCTCTGACAGGTGTTCCCAAAAGATCTTACAATGATCAAGGAACCACATAAAAGGACTCAGTAACAAAAGGCTGCATCCAATCTCCTGCCTTCTCATTGGAGCTTATGTACCTTTGTCAGAGTATGTCTATGGAGAGCAAAGCTGCACCAAGCTACCTCTGGAACTAGAAGCAGTGTAGCCTGCAGCAGTACTAATTTTGCTTCCAGAACTCTCACTACCTGAATGGCAGTACCTTACACCATATCAATATCCTCAGGACTATGTGACCAGCATTCTCTCCCCTGAAAGTCATCTCTTACAACTGTTCTTTCAAAGGCAGTGGCTACAATCACAGTTATCCGTTAAACATGCCACTGCTAGAAGAGTATGCAGGAGTCCAACCCTTATACAGCACTGTAGCAGTGAGAGCCCCTGGTTTCTAGTCATTCCTCAGTCTGTAGGGATTCTACAGGCAGGTCAGGTACGGCCACTGCCCTGCTTCCCCCAACCCTGCACTCCCCCGCCCACAAGAGCACAGCAGCCCGCAGCTCCTATGAAGTTACAGGTCATTAAATAAGAATTGTTGATTACTGAGCTCTGTGGAAAAGTGGTCCTAAGCTAGGAGGTAAGCATCAGGCTGCAATGTTCAGGGTGCTCAAACAGCAATGGAGCAAAGTGAGGTTGGTAAGCTAAGCTGCATGGTGAACAGACGAAATAGTTGAATGGGACTGAGACCTGAGTTCAATTCCTGCT
>NW_005842684.1:124327-145353 GCF_000455745.1 Alligator sinensis | reverse complement strand
CTGTACATGGATGTCAAACTCATTAGGGACACTCCTTTGTGATGTGTCTTTACAGCGTCTAGTAGAAAGGGGCCCTCGTCTCAGCTGTGACATCTAGGTGCTAACGTAATACAAATAATTAATATTAATGCTTGTAAATTGTCTGTAGAAGCAGCCAGACGTGGCTGACACAGAGCAGAGCTCTTGATGGTTGATTACTCCTCAAGTGCCCAGCCCTTTCATGCTCCCTTTATATGAATATGAACCTCTGAGGCACTGTCATGGCACTGCACTTGCCCTTTTTAGAGCCCTGTACATCAAAGCCTTCTCCAAATCTTACCACAATCCCAGGAGGATACAAATATATGCATCCCCATTTTACAACTGATGTTGCAATGACAGGGTTCTTATATCATAGTCCAGTGTCCTCACCTACTAGCTCCTCCATATTTGATATGTGAGTGTGTTTGGCTCAGTTCTTTGATGCCCATCTAGTTGTGATGATACAAGTTTGAGTGGCCTAGCATCACTGCGTTTGCTGCAGTGCTTCTGTTATCTTGATATACTTTGCAGACAATTAATATCGGCTACAAGAAAAGTAAACTAGGAGGAGAGATCCAAGGTGTCGTTTCCTTTCCAAACTAGCATTTACTACTTTGGTAGAAATGCAGATAAATGCTGCTGCTATTACTTTGTGAAATATAGTTATAGTAACCTTTCAGTTGTTGGCCACAGAACAGTGGATCCTTTTGTTTCACAATCATGCTTCATTTCCAACTTGACTATAAAGCTAAAATAATTCATCATGGCAAAAAGTGTCTTTATAAGTAAAACAGTTATACAGAGAAGCATTTTCTATCCCATGTTACACTTTCAGATTCAATAAAGAATTACCTGAGCAGGTAGTTATTATTTTCCTAACAAGGCACAATACATATTTCTAAAGAGAGCCTTATTAATGTACAGCTAGGCATGCTTCTGAATTGCTCTCTGAATGGATTTTCTTTTGCAGTTAGAAGAGAATATTTTACTATATAATAACAGAGCAGACAGGAACATAGTTGTTTTTTACCTAAAATTAGGTGGAGTTGTATAGCCAGTTGCTCAGGTTTTGTTCAACCTATTAGGAGGCAAGGAGTCTGGCTTTGACAGGGTGTCTTTTTCTTAACACTGTTATAACTGCACTTTGTCCATCACTCACTTTCTGATGAAAACTGAACAGAAAACAAAGAAAAGTTCCCCTTCTCTAAATTCCAAGTGCTGACTGGACAAGGGGAAATTTTCAACTCCTGTTCTTAAGGGGCTCTGAGCTGCACAGAGGGGTACTGCTTGTCACAACCCAGTGATTTTGGTGCCTCGGCACGATGGAATTTTCTTGCCACATGAGAGCCTCTTGCACAGCAAAGGTTTTTGCTACACAGAAGAGCCTCGGTGCAAGAGAGTTCCTGCCAATTTGCAGGGTGCATTTCTTCTTTGCAGCACAGAAATGCACGGTGCAAAGAGTTCCCGCTATTCGAATGCAAATTTGTGTCCCGCTATCGGCCAGTGCTAAATTATTCACACGTAGTGGCTAGTAATTGGCTAGCTAGCCATTTAAAATTTCGTGCAACTTCCGCCCATGTCGAAGAACTTTGAGCACGCTGCAGAGTGCCTCTAAAGAGATCTGACTTGCGGCTAGCTGATCGATAGACTGATCACCTATCGATCCTTCTTCCCGTCGCCGAGCGCAATCCCAGACGTACCCTTTTCCCGCCAGCTTGATTTGTGGATGGATTAACTGGCTTGGGCCCCGCCAGCTGGAACAACCCACGTGGTTGTTCAGACGACCGGACCATCTGCGTCGCAACTACAGGCGGCGTAAGTAAACGTTTTTGCAACCATTAAACCTTGTCTGCCTCTCCATTCACCAGCCCGCCCTGACGAACAAGCAATTTCTAAATCACCTCGAGTCGGCTCTGGCCGTCCGAGACACTGCTCAAAGCCGCAGAGCTCCCTTGTTAGGCATTAGCATCATAAAAATCAAAGGCAATGATGGTGTGAGTTGCTATAGCTAGCAGAAGGGCAGGGAACGAGACAAACATAAACGCTACAAGATACATATCATAAGGGGAAGTTGGGATTTTGCATATTTGATACCACTGTTCAATGACACAACACATTTGCCCGTACCACCCCTCAAACCTGGTATAGGGTCACCTTAGATATGGTTAGCAACAATTCAGGAAAGAAGGGAATTTGTTGGGGGATGGAAGGGAGTATAAAAAGAAGCAAAACCAAACTATTTTTAAATAAAATAAGGACATTTGAGGTTATTTTCATGGGCTAAATGTTAGGCTCATGGTATATGCCCTGCTCCTATCAAAGAGGATCATGTTGCTCTAGGATGCTGCACCCTCTCTTAGCCTTTCTCTGGGGAGGCTTCAGCACTGCCTGCTGTCTGTTCTCATCTATTTTCCAGCCACCCCCCACGGCTAATTCTTTTCCTGGCAACCTCTCCCTTGGGGATTTGACAGCATATATATGGAATTTTGCCCTCTGCTGTGGCCACAGCAAAAGGCAGTTTGAGTGTGACTCTATGGGCGAGGCAAGTATGAAAGGTAGAAAGACAAGACAAAGCACGGGGGGGAGGGGGGGAATCGGTAGATGAGCACCAGGAGGAAGACAACATGAACACAAAACCTGGGAAAGTGGTAAGAATTCCAGGCAGGGAACTTGAGCAGGGTGAAAGCAATACAGGAGCAGGAAGTCAGCTGGTACAAAGCAGCATAGCTATATTGCCCTCACTAGAGCTATACAGATTTAGAACTGGGAATCCAACTTTTGCACTGTGTGTTAAAAAAATTAATATATTCACACGTTACAAACACTGAACTTTCTACAGGATTTCTGTTACCCAATAATGAGCTAGCAACACCTTGCAGTTCTCCCTTTTACACACACACATGCATGGATTAAGCGTAGTGTAATGTACTTCCCATTACTGTTTGAAGGTGGATGTGCACCTGCTCCACATTGCTTCAGGCAGACAATTGCCCTGTCCTAACCCCTTCTGCAGCCAACATGGCAAGCAATTTATCACTGTCATCTAACTTCATTCACTTCCCTTGCAGAATGACAGCCATCAAAAGTCTCTCGTTATGGCCTGTTACTAGGTGGCAAGGCAATCACAGTATCTAACAAGGTCTTAGAAAGGAAAAAAACCTCTTCCTGAAACCCAACCCGTAACATGAATGTCCCTCCTTTGGGAGGGGAGGGGGTGTGTGTGTGTGTGTGTGTGTGTGTGTGTGTGTGTGTGTGTGAGACACGCTCCTGACCTTCTAAAAAAATGTTATCCCTGCATCTTTAGAAGTGAAGCAGAAGGATCTCCCTGCACATAAAAGACCTTTCATTCAGCAGTTTTCTTACTGATTTTTTTTAAATCACTCATTGTTAAATTTGCTTGATGCTGTTGAAGCAAATCCACTTACTAAAAATCCAGTATGCAAGCTTCTAAGGTTGGGATGCAGTAAATAGTTCCTGGCAGTATCTGTATATGGCCATGATCATACCTTTGATGCAGCATCAGAAAACTACCTCATAATGCACCAGATCCAAGCCTGTCATTACAGAAAAGCTAAAACCTTTCAAAAGATGTTAACTTCATTCATTTCTCAGGAGCAGAATGCATGTGACAGGGAGGAGAACGGAGATGGGAACTGAATAAGAAACAAGCAAAGATCAGAGTGGCAACCAGAATTAATTTTATGGACAGCACATTATCCCATATGTTAAGTGTCTGGCAAGTCTAGAAATGTAGAAAGTCCCATTTGTTAGTGACAAGAAGAAAGGGCCAAAAAGGTTCCACTTTAGAGTATCTCATTGCAATAGGACAGCCTTTCAGATCCATGAGTAAAAATCCTCTTTACCTCTAGGTATCTATCTATAAATGGCCCAGCAAATGGAAATTACAGCAAAGCAGGCCAAGAGCAAATTTCAGGGAAATGTTACCACCTGTAAATGCAATTGGACAGGAATTGCATTTAAAATGGAAATTTTATGCATTTAAAATGGAATCTTCCCCCTAGGGAATTCAGGAATCTTTTCTTTTGGAAATTTTCAAGAGGCTGGATATGCACCTATCTGGGGGTATATTTAGGAACAGTGAATCCTGCAACTGTGCAGAGGGCGGGATCAGGTAATCCTACTCCTGACAGCTCATGCAATTGGACAGGAATTGCATTTAAAATGGAAATTTTATGCATTTAAAATGGAATCTTCCCCCTAGGGAATTCAGGAATCTTTTCTTTTGGAAATTTTCAAGAGGCTGGATATGCACCTATCTGGGGGTATATTTAGGAACAGTGAATCCTGCAACTGTGCAGAGGGCGGGATCAGGTAATCCTACTCCTGACAGCTCCCCTTCCTAGAGGATGGAATAGATTAGAGGACTTTATAAGGCCCTTTCCAGACCTACTTTCCTATGATCCCATAGTTCTTCCATCTATGATTTTATACATGGGAGAGAAAATAAATGCCACTGGGCTAGGAACTGGAATAATCAAGGAATAGCCGTACAGCAAAACATCCCCAGTCCTCAATTTTGGACTGCTCTCATGGTGCAAATACACACAGCAAGATGTGTCTATAACTAGAACCTGTATGTTTTCCATCTATCTCTGATTCCCTATGATTCCCTAGTTTCCAATGTTATATATACCACCATAACTTGCAGGGGCGGGGGGGAATGGGGGGACTTGAGTGTCAAGCTGCTCATATGTGACTTGATTGTTTCTGGAAAAGTGATACAGCTGGTAGGCAACTGCCTAAGATGAAAACTTGAAACTGAGTTCACTTCAAAAGGAACTGTCAGCTTTCCTGCAGTGTGGGCTAGAAAGGGTCCTTCCTTAGTACCCCTCAAAATCTGTGTGCTGTCTCTCTGGGCTGTAATAGCAAGAAGCATTAGCCATTTCATCTGGAGTCTAGAAATACAACTGAATTTTCTCCTTGCTTCTGTATGGCTTGGTGTTTACAGTTAGAAATGAGATGAGATTTCATCTGTTGCTGCAGGAACAGAGCTGTCTCCAGACAGGGACAATTCTTCTCTCTTACTTATGACCACACAATGCTGACTTACATCATCACTGAAGGGCTTGTCTCTACACCTGGGGCTTACAGTCACCAGGGAAAGGCAAACAAGTCATTCATTACCCTCATCATCTCTGGATCATAATGACCCACCTTCAGCTTTGCTCCCACCTCAGCTTTGCTCACATGCACATTACAGTATCCAGGTCAAGTTTTCTGTCAAGATGATGTTGGCTGCAATTATCTTGAACATCTGGGTTTCACTCTAGCTGGCTTCAGTAGAAATGTAGATGTTTTATCTTGGCATCTTATCCTTCTCCTTATCTGAGAGGTAACTCAGTACAATGATTTTAATTAAAAGTCCTGTGGAAACAGCAATCTGCTTAACATAGAGAAACTATTACTGCAGGAAGGACCAAGAAAGATGAGAGCCCCAGCATATCTACAAAATTACAAAAAGTGCTACTTCTCAATCAAGAAACAATGCCACAGTTGCTGATGGTCAAATGGTGTCTTGGGCCACTGCCTAAATGGAGCACTGTACAAAAAGTGCCGAGATCCAACATAAACTAGAGTCGACTCAAAATTTTTCACTGAAATGTTTTTGTAAATTAAAATGTTTTCAGAACACTTAAGAGCATTAAACAAATACATTTTTTTCAAAATATCCATATTTTGCAAATATATTATATTTATGTATATAGTTTATATGTGCACGTGTGTGTGCACATATGTACTTTTGTATATTGTGCATGCGTGTTTGTGTATATGTATTGTCTACACGCACTCTAAATGTGTAACTACTGGACTTATACATGATACAGAATTAACCAAGAACACAGAGATTCCTGGATACATTTTCCTATGCATCCAGGAACAGAATTCCTGCCAAAAATGCACTGTAGACAATCAGAAAAAAACAGAATGTTATAGGTGTATGACCAAATCTGGACACCTGGATGACCAGGAAGGGGACAGACTGCCACCATCCAGGAGCCCAAATATAATATCTTGTTTAGATTATCTCCGAGCAGATTCTCCCTGGGCTGTTGATCATAATCCCAAATGGGAAATGCCTGTGTTAAGGACACAGAGCAAAGTCAACTGTGTCGCTATAACCATGCAGCTATATATTTGTTACACTGAATGTGGCCTTTGCCTGAATTAAACAGTAGCGCTAACCTTTCTTTAAAAGATGTGAAGTTATGCTACTGATTCTAGAGTGACTGAACCCCAAACTGTAAAGAGACAATGACAAAATTGAAAGACCAGTCACACTTATAGAACCCAACTGCAGTCATTTGATCCAATTCACTCCAACCATGAGCTAAAGCAACCCCCCTGAATTCAAGCTGATGAGTTACGCTGACACATATCAAGGTTTATTTTATCCACAAGAGTTGGCAGAAATGCCCAAAAGGGCAGAATTTAACCAATGAATGGGCTCATGAGATCTTACCTCAGTCTTGAAATTCCTTTCCTTCTGTTATGTAGGCCAGGGATCTCCAACTCACTTGGGCCCCTAATCTGGATCTGGACCACAGCTGGATGACCCAACTCTTGGAGCAGGGTGGCAACCTGTTCGCACAGCTGCCAAAACCACTGCATTGGCACAGCTCCTAAACCCAGAAGGTAAACACTGATGCTACTTGCCCTCCCACCACACTATTTCCCCCCTGCTGCCAATTTCAGTTGCCAACAATAACCAAAGACCCAAATTCAATGGGAGGTAGCAAGGGGACAACGGGAAGAGAAGCAGCAGCCTGGGTTCCAGAGCCATGCCAAAGCAGCCATGCCAAATCCTGTAGGCTGCAGCTGGACAGCCCTAACATAGACTATTAACTAGATGCTGCCACCCTGTCATTCTGTGTGATCCATATTTATTTTTATCATCCATGTCCCTATATTCTAATCCCCATCTCCTTGGCTAGCAGTGAGAGGTTATTCAAGTGTGTCATGTCTTAAATATCAGCTTGCTTCATTTATAAATATATTTTGCCTGGACTGATAAAGATTTTTTTTTTATTCCCTGCCAGAGGTGCTCCATCAGTTTGAAAAATGTACAGAAATAAAGAGACAAGTGTGCAGTGTTCCTTGTAACCAGGAAGACTCTCACCCGGGAAGATGACTCTCAGAGACTGGGTTCAGAACACAAGATAAACTACTGCTTGAACAATAACTTCAGGAGAGTACAATACCTTGGTGAGCATCTCAGACTAAAGTGTTAGCAGCGCGCCTGTTCACAGACCCTGGCAAACTATTCTTTTACAAATTACAAACTAGCCTTTTAAAAATCACGCTTTGCTGGAGAACAAAACATTCAGATTCATATAAATTGTATACACACCCACACTTATATACATTATAAATACACACACACACAAATGCACACACACACACAAAATAAACAGACTTTACTCCTGCTATTGATCCATTTCTTTCAGAGTGGAGTCAGTTTTATTAATTGGTTTCTTACTTAATGCTCACCCCATCTCTTCTATTTTGTAATATGGAATTTTAGTGCATACTGTTTAATAGACACAACAGATGCTACTTTGCTTGGTGGTTTAGGAGCTAACACATCAGTATTTGAGAGGGATTTCTTTTTTTTCCTTAAGGCTTGTTGTTTAGTGGATTAGCCACCTGTTCAAAGAAAGATGAAAGCAAGAGAAGCCAACTTGACTGGCAGTGAACCAAGGACTTGAAATCTAAAAGGTATTTAACAGAGAATAAACTGATGGGCCCAGGCAGCAGCAATAGTGAATGACTTTGTGGTTCATATGATCATTGCAGCATCAGACTCGTACAAAACCAACTCAGACAACAGGAACAGAGACTATGAAATCTGCATCACTGTGCTGCCAGGTTGCAGCAACTTCAGGAACTACCTCCATCATCCAAGATCCATCCTCTGAGTTTCAAGAGCTCTTCATTTTATAGATTTCATAGACATTAGGGCTGGAAGGGACCTCAGAAGATCATCGAGTCCTGCCCCAGGGGCAGGAAGTCAGCTAGGGTCAAAGGATCCCAGCAAGATAAGCATCCAAACGTTTCTTAAAAGAGTTCAGAGTAGGTGCTTGCACCACCTCTGGAGGGAGCCTATTCCTGGCCTTGTTGGCTTGGACAGTAAAGAAGTTTTTCCTTATGTCCAGCTAAAATGGTCTTGGAGGAGTTTGTGACTGTTGGACCCTGTCATTCCTTGGGGTGCTCTGGTGAACATGTGTTCCCCCAGATCCTGATGCACACCCCTTATGTATTTATAGGCTGCCACCAGGTCACCCCTGAACCAGATTTATTTATCTGTAAATATTTGCTGCCAGTGGTTTTTAATAACAAATGAACTTTTGGAATATCAGACACTATTAAGTTTTTATTTCCTTGTTTCAGTCCCATGTAGCATCATATTACCTACTGTAAAACTTTGCTAAACTGCCTAAATGACTTATGAATGTACATTCTTTTTTTTTTCAAAAATCATCTCCTTAGGCACTTAGGGAGCCAATGTTTTCCTGAGAAACAATGGCATGCAAGCTTCTAAAATATTATGGCCACTTTTGAAAAGTATATCTGTAATCAGTTAGTGGTATTTTATTTTAAAATTAATCCCATCAGGCTACACCATAAGATGGAAGGATTTTGTTTTTTAGTATTACTACGTATTGAAATGACTATAAAAATTCACATATCATAATTCTGAACCACATTGTTACTGCTCTATCTTCCCCATCACAACCACTGATTTTTTTCTGGACAATCAAAAAAAAAAAAAAGAGCAAAAACGAATAAAAGCCATGGGCTTTCAACATACTGGGTGTATCTACACGTGCAATTAACTGGAAGCAATAAACTCTGGAGCAGTCTGAGCCACAGTAAACTATTCCTGGGTGCAGCATCTACACATGTGCCTGGGATAGCAGTAATTTGAGCCTGGGTGGAGCAGTTTATGCCAGGGCTGGGAACATGCAGGGGGTCAGCCCTCGGCTCTGGGTGGCAGTGTCAGGCAGCGGGGGGGCTGGCTGGGGCCGAAGTATGCTGAAAGTGTGGAGCCATGTGAGCTAGGTGTGCGGGCCGGGAGCAACCCGGGCCCTTTTCCGTGCTGCACGCGGGCTGTGGCCAGCAGCCCGGGCACGCTGGATCGGAGAGGGAGGGCGACGAGCTGGAATTAGGCACAAACGCTTAGAGGTAGTTTTAAAGATTGTTTACTTACACCAAAAGATGGTCGTGGTGTAGGCTGGAAAACTTGCTTGAGTTGCGGTTACAGACAGGAAAGAAGAGAGGCGGACAAGAGTTCTAAACTCATGAACTCTAGCCCAATCCGGCTGAGGGCTCTAAACACGCGAGCCCGTCGTGTCAACCGAAGAAAGTACTCGTCCGAAAGAGCTGTGGGTCTGGTTCTTTTGCGTGCAGGGAGGGATACGTCTAGGAATCTATCAGCGACGGGGAGAGGCTAGAGGCTGATCAGACCTCTGTTGCCTGCTTGAAATGCGCTGGGTCTATAAGGATCCGCAGCGCTTAGAGATCTTCACACCATGAAGTCTCCTCCTCCCGGTGTTCGTGGAGTCCTCCAACTTGGGCGGAAACCACTCAAGCCTTTTATACGGCTAGCAAGCCAATCACTAGCCGCCACGTGTGAATAGTTTAGAACTGGCCAATAATGGGGCTCGAATTAGCATACAAATGGCGGGAACTCTTTGCAATGAGCACTTCTGTGCTGCAACAAAGAAATGCACCCTGCAAAGAAAACTTCAAATTGGCGGGAAATTCTCCCTTGCACCGGGGTTTTCTTTTGCATTAGAAAACTCCACCGTGCAAAGAAGCTGCAATTTAGCGGGAACAATTTAGCAGTGCCGAAGCACACAAAAACAAAAATCACACCCTTTGGGTTGTGACACTAGGCAGCAGGCAGGAGCCTGGCCCCTGCTGGCTGGACTGACTGTGCACAATTTACACCCATGGTCAGTGTCTACACATGTGTTTAATCGCAGATAGTCACCCTGCTGTAAGATAATAACATCCCTGACAATATTATCTTATGGCAGTGTTAATTAGTTTACTGTGACCTAATAGTATCGCACATATACACAGTGATGCTTTACTCCACAGTTAATTAGTGTACTCCACAGTTAAGTGCATATGTAGATATGACCACTGATATTAGTTTATTTCAGCTAGATCTATACCTGCTATGCACAAGAGGAAGAAAACAGTGTAGCCTATGTTTCTTGTTTCACATGATATAGTGGGACTCTGTGATGTTTTCAGGACACAGATGGTGGGGATATGGACTGGATGATAAGAAACAAGGAACATCTTACCCTCTCTTCCCCCAAAATGCCACATAAACAGTTAATTTGATACCCTGAATCCAATTCTAATGAGTGTATTTGAAAAAGTATAACTAAGGACCAGATCCTCAGTAGGTATAAACCAGCATAGTTCTACTGCTTTCATTGGACCTACCATGACTTACACCAGCTAAGGATATATTCCTAACAATACTTTTGTTGTAGTGTCACCCCAAACAAGAACAGAGCATTTTGACAGTCATTTCCTGTACACACTACTGAGGCCTTTTGCGAGGGTTAAAAAACAGATACCATCCACACTCACCACCACATCCATAGCAAATAGACAATAACAAAGAAAAGGATGTTTTTTGGGGTGCCCCCCTTCCCAACAGGACATGACCAAACCAGTACTGCTATGAAAAGTACCACGGGATTCTTGAGATGGAGCCTAGCACTAGAAAACTGGGAAACCAACCTCAGCCAGGACTGCATTGGGATAGTTAACAAAATAAACACCCCTCTTAAACTTTATACAAAGTAAAGTGATAAAATACCCATTGGACAGCTGTAAACAGAAGGTAAACTGCAGGTGTCTCTATTTATCTACACCAGAATGATAAATATCTAGGTTGACCCAGATGGGATACAAAGGTAGGACTTATGGGAATCTTGGAATCACAAGGCAAGATGTTTGGACCATGGAAAACATGGATGATCAGTTAACAACTTTCCCCTCACTGTACGCAGAGTCAAGAGAATAACTAAAGATATGACACTGTCCTGGCAGCCACAGAGGTCACAGAAATTTGAAGAAATTCTATGAAATATTGCAAAAGGGTATAAAAATGCATCTAAATGAGTAGTTTCTTCCTTTCATATATCTATGTACATACTCCACCACTCTCATGATGCACAAAGAGCTGCAGGACACAGGTGATCCTGCCACATGCAGGAATATAGCACCGGATCAAGGGAGATGTAGTTCAGCCAGAGAACTTGGCCTGCAGAAAAGAAGGGGATGCTTCAAGTCAAACCTTCAAATTAAAGCTCCCATGAGGCTATGCATCACAGCAGGTAAGGCTTCTTTAGCTGTTATGTTTGTTGATGCACAGACAACATAATACATTGGTAAACTAGGACTTTTTTAATATGTGCACACCTCCTCAATTCACCATGCAATTTCCTAAAGATGAAAATGTACAATCATATTCCTACAGATAAGCTTACAAATATACCCTGCATGATGCACCAAAAACATTACTTTTGTACTGGGTCACTATTACATATTTGGGAAAAATTCTCCCTTATTCTCAAAAACATAGGGGATATAATTCCCCTCTACTGTAAAGCAGTGAAAAACAGGCCAGTTTTATCACGTGTCAAGCAGCATCAGTCTTTTTTCACCTCAAAGAACTCTCGACCTGGCCCTAGAAATTTCCTGCAGGGGTAGATACAGGTGCTGCTTTAGTACCAATGTGACAGCATCTACAGTAAGTGTTCACACTGAAATGCCTAAAGGCAGCAACACTTCCCAAACCCCTTGGAGTGTAAGATGAATGCCAGACACAGCTGGATGTTTTGCCATGTTGCATTTGCTGATGGCAAGATGCTGCTGCTCCCCTCATCATTACTCTTGCTGTCTTCTGAAGCAGTGTATGTTGTCCCTCCAGGATAGCAAGGAGGTTCCTCCTAGCTTTCTCCAACCTTCAGCCTCCTTTTGGGGAAGGAAATCAACCTAGAGAGGCTCTCATTTTTTAGTTTCCCGTGGGTAGCTAAGTACATCCAAGAAGAGGTTTTAGTGGGTGTGTTGAACTGGGGGACAGACATCCTAGTAAGTTCTTTACAATTTTGGCACCTAGGTATCAGCAACGTATTTTCCATAACCCCTCTCAAAGGGAAGGTTGAGTTCATTTTATGGCATAGTGAGCTACAGGAAGACTTGAGTCTGAAGCCACTTCACACACGCAAACTCCCTTTGATTTCTCTGACAGATTTGCCTACGTTGCAATTATATGACCGGACTCTTCACAAACTTCCCTGTCAAAGCAACCAGACCTTCGCATTACTTGAAGACAGTTGAAAACCTCTTTTAAGATTAAGACTGACATGCTTATGGACAGGATTTTATGGCATAAATGCCTCTAGCAAGGGACTGGTTTCCATCCCTTTCAGTCCCATGATTTTTGAAGCATGTATATGCAAAGGTATTGTTCCTGGAAGATATCGAATTCAGCCATCTGAAATGGAAACTGTACAACATGAACAGAAGCCAGACTCAACAGCGACGTATATTTTCTAAGCCTTTGCAAGAAACACAACTTAATTCCCCGAGGACTAAACATCTACAATCCCCTGACTACTACACACAACTCCAAATATGCTGCACAGCTATGCAGAAGAACTTCAGAGAAAATTAGAAATCATCTACTTCACCTACTCTACTCCAAGAGACCAACTCAGGAAGGAAATCGTCATACACTACAACTTAAAAGATAGAAATCCATGCATGTTCCCTGACAATATACAGCGGATACAAAGAGACTACGAAAAACTTTCTACAGCATTCATCCTACATAAAAAGAAGAAATGGAACAAATCCAAAAAGAGAAAAGTAGAAGACATTTATAAAAACAAATGCTTAGAGTGGAAATGATTTTCAACCTTATGCCTTTCAGAACACTGACTCCACAATTATTTGCTAAATGGCAATTTTAGGGCATTTATTGTATTTATTTCAATATGAGTAATGCATTATAGTATGATCAGGCACAATGATGACTAACGTGAAAATAAGGACTATGCATATTATAATCATCACTGGCATAAAAACTGCATACTGTATATTTTAGCACAGACCCTTTGCAAACTTAAATTTCTACCAGTACTGCCAAGCTATACAGTATGCCAGATCCATTCAGACATATTCAGATCCCTGAAGGACATTGAAAGAAACACTACATACTCTGACCTCTGACTCATAACAACCTCTCTCTACCAGAGAAAAAGGCCATAGAATCTCTAAGATCTAACCACCAAATAGTAATAAAACCAGCAGATAAAGGAGGAGCCATAGTCATCCTAAACCGTGAGGATTACATAAAGGAAGCCAACAGACAGCTCTCTGACACCACCTACTACAAAGAACTACAAGAAGATCCTACTCCCCTTTTCACCAAAAAACTCAACAATACCATCAAATCATTTCCACCAAGATTACAAGAAAAACTACAGACCTTGATCCCCCCGCTACCTAACCCAGGGACTTTTTACATGCTCCCTAAAATCCACAAACAAGGGAACCCTGGCAGACCTATCATATCCAACCATGGGACCCTAACTGAGGAAATATCAGGTTTTGTTGAATCCATCCTAAAACCGCTTGTCACCCACAGAGCAAGTTTTGTCCAAGACACCACAGACTTGCTACGGAAACTTAAAAACATAGACCACCTTCCCAGGAACACACTCCTAGCCACCATGGACGTTACCAGCCTATACACCAACATCCCACACCAGGATGGCATCCATGCCTGCCTTACATATCTACAGGAACAAGATTACAACCCAGAATACAGACCCAAAGATATCACTGAGCTTATACACTTCATCCTCACACACAACAATTTCACTTTTAATAATCAACACTTCCTCCAGATGATGGGAACAGCTATGGGCACTAAAATGGCCCCACAGTATGCCAACCTTTTTATGAGCCACCTGGAAGAAGACTTCCTCAAGAACTGCACCATCAAACCCTTGCTGTACTTACGATATATCGATGACATCTTCATCATTTGGAGTGAGAACCTGGAATCTCTACTTGAGTTCCACCAGAAATTCAACAGTCACCATCCCTCCATCCGACTTTCTTTAGAATACTCCAACACCAACATCCCCTTTTTAGACACAAGGATCAGTATCCAGAAGGGTAAAATACAGACCACAGTATACAAGAAACCCACAGACCAACATACATATCTGCACAGAACCAGCAATCACCCGAAACACACCAAAAAAGCAGTGATATACAGCCAAGCCCTCAGATACCACTGCATCTGTACTGAAGAGAACACCCGGGATTGCCACCTCACCAATCTTAAAAAGGCTTTCACCCAGCAAGGACACTCCTCCAGAGAGGTAGATCGCACGTTTGAAAGAGCCACCTGGATACCACGTGAAGAACTGCTGCAGTACAGAAGAAAAACACCCACAAATCGCACACCGCTGGTTATGACCTATCACCCATCCCTTGAACCTGTACGGAAAATCCTCAAAAAATTGCAACCCATATTAGAAAAAGACCCTATTCTTAAAAAGATCTTCCCAGAGCCACCCATCCTAGCCTTCAGACAAGCACCGAACCTCGCCAACCTCATCACCAGAAGCAAACTTCCTCAACCCCAGAACACACCAAAAGGATCCAGACCGTGCCATGACAAGAAATGCAAAACCTGCCCCCACATCTCCACCACCTCCACTATTACTACACCCCACAACAGAGCCATCAGCATCCCAGGATCTTACAGCTGCACCTCCAGGAATGTAGTATACCTCATCCAATGCACCAAATGCTCTGATGGAAGATATGTAGGAGAGACCAGACAACAACTGCGCACCAGAATGAACGCACACCGGAAATCCATCAAAGACAGAAACACCCAATTACCGGTGGGGGCACATTTCTCACAGGAGGGCCACTCTCTCTCCAATCTCTCAGTCCTGATCCTCAAGGGAAACTTACACAACTCTTCCCAGAGACGAGCCTATGAGCTCCATTTCATCAACCTGCTGGATACTAGAGATCAGGGACTAAACATAGACATTGGATTTTTGATACATTATAATCTGCCTGGCAACTGACTCCCCAGCCCAGCCCAGCCCAGCCCCTGGCTTCTTTACTTTTCATTCCATCCAGGAAGAGCACACACCAACTGCTGAAACTTCCTTAGCCTGACGAAGGGTTTTTGAACCCGAAAGCTTGCTTAATAACTATTCTCCAACCGTTTGGGTTGGTCTAATAAAAGATATCAAATTCACCCAAGGAACCTTGTCTGCCTTGTTCCTGGAAGGTATATGTATAGTTAGGCCTGAGCTAACCACAATATGGTTCCCTACCTCTGCTTCCCTTTCCCCAAAACACTAACTTGGCCCATCATCCTTCTTTAGCCCAGTGATGATAGTTTGTTCTCGTATTCTCTTAATTTGCTGTTATTGTCGTTGTTGTTAAAACCAGACTCTCAGAAACACGTGATAATAAAAGAATCTCAGCTTCCTTGCATTTCTTAATAGGTGTGTCTAAAACCATAAAGGCAAGAAAACGTTTGAAAAACAATTTTGAAAAACAGGAGGCAAATGCAAAGCAGCTACATTTTTTTATTATACTTTTAAACAAAATTCATGCTTCTAAGTGGCTAGTGCCAGGCTGACTGGTACAGCAGTGATGGAAGGCATGCATTACTTTTCAGTCATCACCGCTGATGATTTTAATGGACTTGACCTGCCCAGCTGGTTCATACTTTGCTCAGGCTTTAAGATAGAGCAATGGATTCAATAGTGTGGGCTCCTGTATACTGATTGATCAGTTTTGAATTTCCTTGAAACAAGCGTATGCCAGCTTTCATTCTTCTGTTAAAAACCACATTAAAACTATGACAGCAGATTTCTGTTTCTGTAAACATATATAGAAGAAATTTGTGCAGAACTGACTTACTGCTTTGCTGGTAACTAATCATTTTGTCCCCCTAATGCTATTGCACTTGGACCTTCAATTTTAAAAGACAAATTTCTAAATCATTAGAAGAAAAGACAGGTACAATAAAGTAATAGATTTGTTTTAGATGACAGAAATAATACAAAAAAAAACCCATCCAAAGAAACATTGATAAAAATTACACTAGCCTTGAAACATTCATCCAAATATGCTCAGCACATGAACTCATTCCTTTAAATTGTAGATGAGAAGCCAATTTTCTAATACAGCCAATGCTTACCTCACCTCCAACCTAAAAACATCAGTGCCGATTTCCTAAGATACAGAGCGATACAAACTGATCAAAAGCAATTTTTTTTCAAAACTAGCTGCTTATTATTCAGCTTCTAAATCCATATCTGGGCACTTAAGTGACCTCATTTGCAGAAGCAATGAGCATCGAGCTGCTTCCCCTAGCTTCAGTGGGCATTAGGTCAGGCCTGAGGTGCCTTGCATTCAAATGTTTCATATACTTATAGATTTCAAGGCCAAAAGAAACCATTATGGTCCTCTAATATGAGAAATCCAGCTGTAGAATTTCAACCAATGACTCCTACTTCTGGCCCATTAACCAATCTCAGCAAGAAGAGTCATGTGCTCCATTGACACGTTTCATTCAAGAGCCCAGGTTTTTTTTCTTTTAACATTAAAACCTGTCCACTGCAGTTGGAACTAGCCCTGGTCATGAAAAACTTGTGTTTCCATAAGTCCTGCTAAGTTTCAGCCAAAATTGAAATATATGGCAAGGGAGCCTCTGAGCTTATGACCCTGGCATTTCATGCATTATTCTGTGTGAGCCCCAAGAAGTTTGCTGTGGAAGACAGCAAACTCTAGGTTATTGATAAGGCAATGTTCAGGGGGAGAAGGATTTGTGAAAATATTTTTTTTTTCCTTCCAAGTGTCTCTCCTCTGCATTTCAACTACAATGGGATGACCTAGCCCACTGTTTGAGCTTGATTGTTATTTATTTATTTATTTATTTATTTATCTATTGTAGGGGAAGAGGAATAGGAGAGGGTTATGCCCTGGTTCGCTAGCTGGTAGATGCTAGCTGTCATATTAATTGTTTCATCAGATATTTTAAGTCTTCAACCAGGCCTAGAGGAAATTAGCCTGGATGCATTATTCTAGTCAAAAGGGCTCATTTTTAGCTGTTCTTTTCTATGCTGTCCATAATACAGCTTTTCTCATGCCACTGAGTGCACAAGGCCTCAGTCCTGTAGAGATGCATGCACATGCTTAACTTCATATATGCTTGTCTTTGGTGGGAGCACTCCTTTTTCTATCAGTAACTAATCTTGTGTATGCATGTCCACAGTGCATAAAGCTAAGCAAGTCTTTGCAGGAACAGGACCTAAAGTAGTAAATGAAAATGATAGCATGGAGAGCAGAAAGTTGAGAAGCAGAATGTAATATTTTTGAGTTGTCCCTTCTAAGAAGTAGCCAACAACACAAGATAATTTAGAGAACCAGCAACATAGCAAACACTAGACTCCCCCCATTTATTAAAGATGTTGAAGTACTTTACTAATGGCTCCTTATTCTGGAAGGAAGTGTATAATTTTGAACAGGATAAGTTATTTCGTCCCGTCTCCTAGAGCCATATGACAGGACAGCATTATAGCAACGGCATCAGCCTATCAGGATCCAACTCCTTCAGTTCAGTGGCTGTTTGATTTTTTGTTTTATTGCCACAGAAAAGCTATATCTTTAATGAAGCTGTTCAGCCTTATGTTCAAACAGCTAAAGCAGAAACCGACTTCATCGGTGTTTAGTTACAGGGGACTGCAAATGTTTTCTCGTTGAGCATCAGTTCCAGCTCTTTGAACCAATTGCCACAGATTCCAGGAGCTTGCCCACACTACAATTTTCACACTTAGCAACTGTAAAATTGTTAAAGCGATATCTTTCCACACGGTTGCTCTGTTATTAGTGCTTAGTTTGGCATGCCACCTTAGTTACAGGCTTTAAATGCCACTTTCAGCACTTCCCAGGGTAACCTTGGCCATGAAATCGGAAAATCAGATCATTTTCTGGTCTGTTTTCTTCTTTTTCTCTGGATGAGATTAGATTTTGCTACGCTTGACTGACAAACCTCATTTGGGATTCAAGAGGAGGCTGAAGCCCTGACCTCCTTAAGAAGCGGGAGGCAAGATGTCTAAGGCAATGATGAGGAAGAAAGAACTAATTTCAGCACATCACATAAAGGGCAATTAGTCACTAATTTGCACCCGGAGGCAAAAATGCATGTAAATGTTTAGAATGAGTTTCGGCATTGGGTCATGATATTAGTTTTGTTTCTTTTAAACAATGCTAAAACGAAAGAGCTTTCCTTTCTATCATATTTGTCATCACAAGATAAAAGCAGGCTAGTGGTGGTTTCTTGCATTTTTAATTAAGGCCAGCAAAGAGTTCTTGAAATTATTACTTAGATGACAGTTATTTTCATGCATGTTTAAATGAATATTTGACCTTCAAGTTACAATAATCTTTATAAGGCTCATTATGTTCCAAGCATGTTGTCAGTATCAGTGCTCTAAATAATCATTTGGAAAAATAAAAGGTTCCAGACTATGTATTATTTTTAACGGGTTATGGACACATTTCAAAAGTTTTGATTTCTGATGATTATCATTCTATGCCAATTCACAAAGTTATCATTAAGAATAGTGCTGTTTATCATCAATGGGCCAGATACCCAGCTCGTACAGCATGACATAGGTGCATTGATTTATCTACACTAAATTACACCTGCTGAGGACTTGATGCATTGACTGAGCTATATTGATTTACCCGACCTGAAGGACCCAACCCACTGACTTCCTAAAAGCTGTGCTGTTTACTTTCCTGGTACTGTTTATCCAGAAATTAAGCAGACATCACAATAATCAGCAGTGACTAACATTAATATTTTTGTACCAAAATAGTGGTCTGATGATTCTTATTTCTAACACCAATGACAATGAAACAAAACTAGATCTCAAACATTTCACAATACTGGAAACTGGGGGACCAAAACATCAAAGCAAACAACAAAGCTCAAAAGTTTTCCCCAGTGATGCGGCTAACATCACATCTCCACTTACTAAGGCCCCAGTCAAGGCTAAGGAGTATTGACTTCCTGAAGAAGTTCTGCCAGTCAGCTTCAGATTGCATTGCTTCCTCTCACGGAAAATCATCACATATTTGACCTTCGTTGGAAGTCTGCTTAGGTCTGCAGCAAATGTATGTTCATGAAGCAGTAGGAGGCTGAGGAAGTTACCAAGACACCGAAAGACATGGATTCTATTCCACTCTGGTCAAGTTGGTGAAAAATTGTTAATGATAATGGTGGGTGGATCCTCCTCATCCTCACCACCCTCCCTGCTTCTTGTGATCCATATTAATAGGCTAGAATAAAAGCATATTTAGACCTCTAACACCACTTAGGTGCCCAATAGGTGGGATGGAATCTGGCCCATATGTACTGCTATTAACAGATGTCTGCAGGGAGGGCAGGATATCTGGCCAGAAATAGCTGAACTATTATCCTTCTCATGTCCATATCTTTAGATTAAGGACTCTTTCATTAGTTGAGCAACTGTGCCCTGAGTTCTCTCATCTAATACAGCTTGAGTAGCTGCTTTGGCAGATGTTTAGGAGCTGGGTTTTGCCACTGGAATCCAAAAGGATCATCTGTTCTGGAAGGCAACAGGACAGGAAAGGGACAAGGGAATGCTTGGCTGTGAGTGCAAACAAGTGAGTACAATGGGAGCTCCTCTCCCACTCCACTCATCCTCCAAAACCATCCTGCACCCCAGTTCACTGACCCCATCAAATTCAGCCCCTGATACAACCACCTCCCCATGGCAGAAATCTCTCCCCCTTGTTTTGACAATCTAGTTGCCCTAGCTAGGCTACTAAGTTTTCACTGGCAGCCAATTATCTCCTGGCAGTTATGAGGCAGTGCAAACTGAAGCTTAGTGACAAGTGACAGTAATCAATTTTTCTGCATGTATCTTTACATTTAGGAAGGGAGTGCCCAGCTAATGAAATAAAGCAGTAAGTATTAAAATGGATTACAGCATGTCAAACATTGTGGAGACAGGACTATGAAAAAACACCCTTTTGCATGTCATTCAGATCTTCCACTGGTAGGGACTTTGTGCAGCCCACTTGACTTAATGACTTGAAGGGCTTTAGCAAGTGTGTAGATTAAGAAAAAGTCTCATCTGACCGAAACCAACCAAGTTCAGGACAGACAAACTCCTTCATTAACAAGATTACTGGAAGCCTGTACGGAACAGAATGTAAAACAATGACACAATGGTAAAGAACCTCATTCCTAACTAAAAAGTTAATCCTATTGGTTCTGTGCCCATTAGCTCCCAACTAATGTTCAGGGCCCATTAACAATTCCATTATAAATAAGGTGACCATACATCCTGTTCTGGCCAGGACAGTCCCAGATTTCATAGGCCAGTCCCAGCCAGTTAGTGAAAATTAAAACAAAAGTCCCGGAATCGTAGAGGTGTGGGACACACCATGCTGCTCTGCCTCCCCATCAGACTGCAACCCATGCCCCTGACTGTGTGCCTCTGCCTCTGCCTGCTGCAATGCTGCTCATTTGGGGGGAGAGTAGTATCCTGCATTTTTTAAACCATATTTTACAAAACTGCTTCCACTCAAAACATGACTTAAAAGTTCTTGGTCTGGGAATATTACTTTTCATCCTGCAACAATAACTTAATAGAATTTAACCTATTTTACAGAGTCAGAAGTCAGAAAAAATGTATCTTCAAGTTTAATCTAAAATGGAACAATTTTAAAAGGTGAAATCCTGAAGGAGTTTGACATGTTAAAGTATGAAAAAGAGTATTAAAAATACAAGTTCTTTAACTTGGAGTGCAGCAAGAGTCCAAAATCAAAAAACTGTTGGCCTAATCCATCATCAGACAAAGTCAAGG
>NW_005842684.1:119158-124317 GCF_000455745.1 Alligator sinensis | reverse complement strand
AGAGTCTCATTGGGCGTATGTAGATGAAATGGGGGCCCTCAATTGAAGCAGTTGGTTTTTAAAAACACCACTTCAATTTAGGACTGATTAAACCCCAGTGTCATGCACACACTGACTTACCTGCCTCTCCAGCATCGGGGAGGGGAGAGTGAGCTGCTGGCAGGTGGAGTGGTCCCTGGGCTGTAGGCGGGGCTAGTGCTTCCCGTCACAGCAGTGGTGCCCCCCACCACATGGCACCCACCTGCAGGCACCCGGCTCGGATGGTCCTGAGGGGCACTGCAGTCGCAGAGGGAAGCACAGGGCCCAGCACAGCTCAGGCAGGCAGGCAAGCTCCAGCAGGGAGAAAAAAAAAAAAATCAGGCTCACCGCTTTTTTTCCCCCTCTCTTGGGTGGAGCCTGCCTTCCCAGGCTGCTGCTAGGCTGCCTGCAAGGGCTTCCTGCAGAGCCCCGAGCTGCACGGAGCCCGGTGCTTCGCTCTGCGGCTATAGGGCAGCCCCAAGTCATTTAAGGCACATTATGCCGCAGATTTCCTACGGTGCCTGGAATTAATGAGCAGTACGCTGCCAAGGCATGCAAACAATGACACCATTAAAGCAGTGCAAAAGCATTTAGCCCACTTTAAAGTGTCGTGCACACACACCCCTCGTTTCATATACACATGACCCTAGGCTTCAGCGAACTTTGAAACAATATCTAGAATATTTCAAGGATGTGGATGACATATCACTGGTCAGTCATAATCCTCCACTTCACTCTTATTTTGACCATGGAGACTTCAGGCAAAAAGGAGAAGTAGTATTTGGGAGACACTGTGTGGTTCACCTGGTAAAAGACCATGCGCTTCCTAGTGTTTTGCAGTGTTGTGATTCCCCTGACTTTGATGGTACAGGCACGACTCTGGAAGGGAAGATGAATGCTCACTTCAAACCAGTCTCCTTCAGGAGTCCAGGACCTAACTATACTTGTCCCTCCCATTCTGGGCTTCCCCCTTGCCCCAGTACCTAACTATACCTGCCCACTTCCCCTTGCCTGACTGGCTCCAGGGCAGTGGAACTGATTTGGACCAGCATGGGAGCAGAGCGGGTAGGGTGTTTACACTAAGGTGTAGCCTAGAGTGGCTATACCTTATTGTAACATGAGCTGGGTAACACTGACCAGAGATAATCCTGCCTTGGAGTGGCAAACCTCTGAACTGCTTAATAAGTGCTTAAAACTAGTTTCAGGTATTAATATGCAGACAATCCAGGTATTAAAACTCCAGAAGCCACCCTGAATTACCATGTAACAAGGCCATAAGAGGCCAGAAAGCAGGTGTGGATTCTCTAGACAGAGCTCTGCTCCTAGCCTTATCGTTCACAGAGGTCCCATATAGAAGGCATGTCACTTGCCCTGTTCTGCAATCTCCACCCCCAGGAAGGAAGCAAAACCCAAACTGGAAATGAAAAGTGCTTGTCCTCAACTGCTCAACCCTGCACTAAACTTCCCCCTCTCCTCTTTGGGATGCAGAATCAGACTCAAAAGTCCTTGGCATAGGCTTATACATCATGTGGGTATCTGCTCCAAAACCCCCAAAGGGCTATGGTCAGAAAAGCAATAGCTCCTCATCCCTGCCCCCTGCCATCCTTGCCTACCTCCTCCCAACCCATGGAACCTAAAATCACAGAGTTTGAATGTGGCCTCTATGGAATGTCTATCTGCTAGTGTATGAATAAGTGCCTGAGATGTGATCCTACATGATGTGATCCAATGGTGACTGAGGGCCCGCTGCCTTGACAGTTCTACCACCCTTGCAACAGGTGTGGTCTGTGCCTCTCCCATGTCTGGCTAGCAATTCTGACCCTTGTTCAGAGGAAGGCAAAGCCCTTGCTCCTCTCTGCCATTGTGGGTGGCTAGTTTTGAGAAAGGTATTTGCAGGGCAGAACAGCGCAAAACATTTCGCAATGGGGACATGTCCAGATTCTACACAGAGCGGAGAAAGAGGGGTTTCCCGAAATTACCTGCATACCTATGCAAAGGTGGATCTGGTCTAGCCATAGCAGATAAACGATGCTGTTGCACAAATTAAATGTTAGCTTTGATCTTCAGTCATTTGCAATGTTCCCACAGACACAGAAAACGGGCATGCTGTGCTCAGATCAGGAAAAACAAAAACCTAACCAAATGTGACTGTCAAGCTGTGACACCACATGGGTATCTACTATTAGATCATATCACGCCTGAGCACCTGGGAAGACCGAGCAGCAATTTGCACAGTATCATATGAAAATTCTAGAGAGAGCACTTCCCAGTTCAGAGACTGCTTGTAAGGGATGAGAGACAGCAGTTTGTGTAGTTGTTGAGAAAATAACCCATATTTGTGGTGAGACAGAAGGCCAAAGGCCAAATTCCTCAAGCACTTGGTGCTCAACGAGCACAAATCTGTCATGTATGATTCCACTTAGGAAACAGGTTAATTGACTTTCACAGTGAGGCCAGATATTGGTAATGTTAAGTCATTTCCAGCTGTGCAGTCATGGTCATAGAATTATGGCAGCTGGAACCTCAGCCGGCAAATCAGAAAAGTCCCTTCTGCCCTGTCCACCTCCTATATTTTTATTACAAATGATTATGAATTACTATGCCCCTCACCATCTGATTGAATACTAATAGTCTGAAATTTCCTTTTTCATGTTAAAAAGTTCTATATCTATTACGAGGCTTGTATTTGATCCCAATCTTCTGTGTGCATTGTATGTTTTCATTATGAATAAAAAACATAAGGTAATAAAATTAAATGAAATAGAAGAAAGCATATCTTAGGCATTAAAGATAGAAGGAAATTAGAAACAGATCTATAGGGCTTTGTTTGCATTCAACAGGATATTAATACACATAAGTCTTCAAGTTCCACACTGGAGCATCTTTTTATCACTTGACATGACGTACAGAATTGGTAGGAAAAGACAGGCAAGTGGACAGCCTTGTAAATATGTCACTCAATGCAGCGACAGAGGACATATAAGGTAGGCAGATAAATTAAAGCCCGACTTATGTATATGGTTTTGTTTATTATACACACACTGCGACAGCCTTAAAAAAGATGGTGACACAGATTTCCCAGTTCGCATAGAATTGCTAATAATTATGGTAAAACTAATTTGTCATGTCCCAACTCAGAGGACTGTGTAAAATTAAGGGAAAGGTTTATTTCCAAAGCCTTTACAAGATCTGAAAGTCAATAGCACTTGGGCTTCTAAATATATCAGGTTCTTTTTAAAATATCACCCTAAGCAAATACATTTGTAATGTGATTGTAGTGTGTATAGTAGCAGGAGAAACAAGGAAGCAGTTTGCATTACTGTGCTGACTGTTAATTTGGCCTGCAACTTGCAGAAGCCCTCTGGGCCTGGGGGGAAAGAGAAAAAGGAAGAAGCAGCTTGAGACTGGAGCAAGGGGAAGAGAGCAGCATGCACGTGGAACCTGGTCAGTCCTATCCAGATAAGTGCACAATGGAGCTGGAGATCTCACTGGCTCGGTCAGCCAGGACTGTGGACTGAAGGAGCTTGTGACCCTAATCCCTCCAATTTTCTATATAAAAGTATATAAGTAAATCCTATAAGGGAACACAGATATTCCAAACATTCCTGTAGCCATGAAAAACATATTCCAGTTCTCATAAATTTAGCCTTTACATTTCCTAAACTAAACTTTGAGTTGCTACTCTTAGAACAAGTGGGGAAGTTAGTACCATTTGTACCATTAATGCCAGTTTTTCAACACATGTTTAGCTGAATCACACAAAAAAAAGGGATAAATATTCTTCCTTTCTTAAAAAAGTACAAAAGACTTACTGGTAAGTTAAAATGGTCTAGTTTCTAGAAATTACACAAGTAGGAAAGAGTTTTTTTTCTGAGTTATGACTGAATAAAAATGTAGTGACAATACCCACTGTTATTATCATTGTTATTGATGATGCTTAATACGTACCTACTACTTTTCACCTTCAAAAGGATTTTTCCGAAGTTGAACTAAGTAGCTCAACCTTCAAAATTTGTCCATCCTCCCATCTTATTTTTAATTACAATGAAATGAAAAATAAAGCCCTGTATTTTTACAGAACAGCATAGAGTAATGTGTACCGTGTGTGACTGATACATTTGACAAATCTAGTAGCATAAAGGTTAATATGATAAGCATGTTTAGCATTTTCACATCTTGAGTCACCTATAACTACTTGCCAGACATTAATGAGATCATTTAGAGTCCACATAACTGCTTTGATGGTTATCAAGATAAATCATCATAATGAACAACCACTTTCCAATTACACTTGATTTTTGTGCAGCCCACTTTGGAAAAAGAGCACACCATTTATACTTTGAATAGATAAACCACAATCAATATTTTTAAAGGCAGGTTTTCCAGTTCAGAATAGGAAACTTCTCACCTATCCCAGCATTTCACAAACTGTAGGACACATTCCCTGAGTTGGCATGAAAGGTTCCTAGGGGAGGAACAGAGGAGCACATTTGAATCACAATGGCAATTAGCAATTGCCTCCCGCCCTGCATTTCAGTCACTTTCCTGTCCTCTGTACTTCAGCTATTGCCGTCACTTTCCTGGCGCTCTTCCACCCCTACACTTCAGCTACCATCACTGCTTCCCCCACCATTGATTTCCTTCACTTCACTGGCAATTGCCACCAATGACAAATTGGCAGCAGGTGATTGATAACAGGAATTGGCAAAAAGGGAGGATGAGAGAAGTGGCAGCAGCTAAAATAGAGGGGTGTGTGTGCGCCCAGTTTTCTTATGATAGAACATAAACCCACCAGGTTCGGGAAACACTGTGCTATGCAAGTCAGTGACATGCAAAACTTAAATAAAACAGAGATACTATGAAAGAAGATTACACGGGTGAAAGTTCCCCAAAAATGCATTAAATTAGTAAAAAGTATTGACAATTTACAAAAATATATTTTAAAAAATAAATTTCTCTCTCTACTATGCCTCCCATATTTGAGCTAGTCTATCTTATATGACATATGCTGTGCTGCAAAGATCACAAGATACCAGTTACCATGCCAGTTTTTCACTACAGCAGTCTTTTCCCATAGACAGAAAAAATAAAGAAGATATGCTTGCTACCCGTATGGGCACAAGCTTGCCAAAAAGATTAGA
>NW_005842684.1:102035-119148 GCF_000455745.1 Alligator sinensis | reverse complement strand
GAGATATTACAGCATAGTAAAAAATGGGTATCACAACAGATTTCTGTTGTGGTTGTTGAGCCACAGATCAGTATTACTCCTACATTAGTAACTTAAAAATCCCCAGGAAAAATTATGGTAACTTGAAATGAAAATTTGGAGTACTGGTCAGTAAAAGCAGTATGTGGACATGTTAACTGCTATAAAAGCAGACATTAGAACTCAGGAAATTTGCTAAGGAGAAACTAAAAAGATATCTAAACTTGTTAAGAAGAGAAATATAAGGCAAAGGCATCCAAACAACCAAAAGACAGCAGGTGAACAGTGATAGAAGGAACACCAAAGGACTTCATGAGAGCACTGAAGGCAATGAATAGGGCCAGGGCCAGGATTAGGCTTTAGGTCTGGAAGGGATATGAATACAGTAGATGCAGGGGAAGGGATCAGTCTCACAGTGGGGACACCAGAACTATAAACTGCCCAGGAAGCTAAGTTATCAGTGCTTGAAAAACCCCTAGGTTCCCAGGTTCAGAGTATATGCCCATGTGGCACGTAGCCCCTGGCTGCCAAGGTGTTGGACAGCTCTGATCTACAGAATCCTAACACTTAGATACTCTAATCCTAGTAATTTCATCTATTCTTTTCTGGTGGAGACCATGCACCACACCTCGATGAGTCTGAAAGCAGGTCTGCAATGCCGGCATGAGATATGGTGGAAGCACAGGTACACATTCCCCCACTGGCTTCAACCTAGCTAACTTGAGTACCCATAGTTGTGAAGATGGAGTAGTGAAGGTTTCTATGGGTTAGAATCGGGTGCTTACCGTGGAAGGGATCCTAGGTATGGACTTCAGACTGCCGGTCAAAGCTGACTTTACTTACTAAGTGCAAACTCATGCAGGACAAAAGCCACTCCTTTTGTGAATGTATTATTATTTCACAGGTGCAGATTTTTTTAGCCTTATTCTGGAACCAGACCAACCATCTAGAAATACTCAAATCCCTCCCCCACCTTTTGGATATATAAATAAAGCAATATTTAGGACTGTGGCCAGGCAGAGGACCAATAAACCTACAATAATATGGTTTTCCATAATGTGGTGACAATGGTAAGTCGTTTTATGCAATCACAAGTTCTACTTTGTTCCAAAGCATTTGAAATACTTATTGTAAAAACTCCAAAGGAAGCACTTAACTTGTCAACTTTATCCTGCAATAACACAAGCCATGAGCACAGTGGATTTTTGTCTGGGTAGCTCCCAGGGCACATTCCACAAATGAGATGGTTGCTCTCCGGCACCAAATGATTTATTTCAAAAGGAGTGCCTATGGTGTCTCGTCCCTACAGCTGCCCTTAGGTCTCTCTGTAGTCCTTCCACAATGCAGTGTTTTCACAGTGATTTCACAGGCTGTTCATTTTCAATAAATATTAGCCATCCAAGCTGTCTGTGTGGCCTCCCCAGTGTGCCCATGTTCAAACATGAGGGTGGGAGACAATGTGTGTGCGCCTGTGTAGCTGTCCTAGCAGCTTCAACAAATTCTAGAATCAATTTCTTCATACCTTGCAGCTACCCAATACCAGTTAAATAGTTTTATAACTGCCAAGAGTTTTCTTTTTTGCTGTTGAATGCCCGTATCATAAAAGAAGCATGCTTGGCCTCTAGTTCAATTACTACAATTAATAAAGGACATAGGGTTGCCAGGGAAAAAAGTGAATGCCAATTATTATTGTTATCTGCATTACAGTGGTGCCTAGAGGTCCCACATGAAACTGGGAACTCACTGTGTTATACACTGTCCATGTACAAGTCCCTACTCCAAAGAGTCCAAGTTATAACAGACAAGGAGGACAAAGACTGGGAAGCAAAAAAGTACAAAAAAGTGACTGGATTGAAGTCGCACAGTAGGTCAAAAACAGAGCTATAAATCACAGTACCAATCCCCAGACCAGTGCTGTTAATTATGTGGCCTATATATTATGTGTTCAAACATAAACATTCAAAGTTTGTTCCAATGCTTCTTTTTTCGGGAGGCGAACTGTCTTGTCACATACACAGAATATAATTACAGCTTCAAAAAAACCCATGTAATTAACTTTATTTTTTCTTTTATTTTTTTTATCTATGAAGGCAGAACATACAGAATGCTGCCTATTTTCTACCTCACAATCTCTAGAATTAAATGACTTCCATCTCCCCAAACTGTACATTCAATTACGGATGTAAGCTAAGAGTTAAATAAAAGTGAGGGGACTGGCAGGGGGAGGGAAAGGAGTTAGAGCTTTCTCTGGGAGCTAGACACCTAACTCCCTTAGACATTTTTCAAAATCTCACTCCAGCTTCACTCACTTCTCAAAGTGTTGTGTACTTACCAGCTGCTATTGACACCATAAGAACTGTGTAGGATGTTAATCATTTTTGAAAGTCAGGCCACTTAAAAGCCTAAATATGGACTTAGGATCGTACTTTGGGGGCCCTATTTTTGATGACCTTGATCTATATCTTACATCAAGATCAGTTCTGAATATTTTGGCAACTTCACCAATTGCTCATAATAGTGTTGGGAAAAGATGAGAATGTTTGTACCAGCTGTAATTAACTTTTTCTTCTTTAAATGCCATCTGAATCTCAGCATGTGGAAACAGTGCATGCCTAATTGCAGGAAAATAATAGCTTTCTCTTTTCACTCCCCCTCATCCTCATTCCTAACCTTCCTCCAATTGCTACACCTGACAAGACCCTAAGTAGCTTTAAATGCCCCTCTGTGAAAGGATGAGTTGGCATATTGAAATCAATGGGAGCCTTCTGCACACTTGAGAGCACATTTTGCCTCTGAGTCACTGGTATAGTTTCTATCAACATCAATAAGAGATGGTATTATGAAAGTGCAGTACTGGCTGCCATTAAGGTACAAATTTAGGGCCAGATGATATTCAAAGCACTCTGCACCCAAAGGCTCTTACTTGAATACCTACATAAATGGCTGGAATTTCAAAGGTCTTTGCCTTTCATTTAAGATTAAATGAATGCTCATTCTCACTGGGAGCTACTGGGCAGTGAATCTTTTGAGAATCAGGCCTCTTATCTGGAAGTCCCATTGGGATGGGCAAGAATAGAAAAAAAAAATCTCTGCCTGAGAGACCGCTAGCATCATGTCACTTTCTTCCTATGTAAAATCCTGCAGTGATATTGGGCTGGTCTCTAGCCTCTGCCTGGTGCAGGATCTGAAGTAGTCATGTATGCAATCAGAAGCAAAAGCAGGCCTAGCCAGTTTCACTTTGGCTGGGCTCTACAGATGGATGACTGAATCAGTTCTGCAATTGCTTTGTGTTATAAAATCATTACAGGATCGACATTCAGGACCTAGATCTGCCTGATTGTCATAACCCCTGCTTCTCTCTGAGTCCCCAGCTATTCTCCACAATATATACTGGTTAGAATATTACAAACCTCTGTATTCTCCAAAAAGGATTCATATATTGCAGTGTTATCCAATGATCATATATATGCTATATCAGTGAGAACATGATCAGAGGTAAGGTTGCTTCTGGAAAACTGAATGTGAGTTTCCCCAAACCAAGCTGGAAAAAATAAAAAGTTGGATATTACACTATACTATGTATGGGTTTATTATATAATCACATAATTAAAAACTGCATTGCAATACATGCGCAAAAGGGGAAGAATTTAGGTTATATGTTAATTAAGGTTATTTTTCCACTCTCTGACTTCTTAAAATTATACCCCTAACACTATGTTAATATATGCTTATGTAATCCTACTTCCTGCTTACCTTGGTTAAGCACCCTTTTTCACATGGGACAAAGAACACGATTCATTTATTTTCATTATCATCAGCATCAACATGATAAAAATGTATGAGCAGATTTTGTGCCTAGGTTGGTAAACTGCCAGGACAATTTTGCAAGGCTGTATTAATGTGTTTTGTTGCATTTTTAATTTAAAATGTATCAGTGCAGCAAATGGAGGACAGAGCTGCTGATAACTGAATATAATTCAATGCATGTTTTAATGAGCAAGGCAGAATTTTTACATCAAGACTTTAAGTTTCGGCTTCTCCAGTTTTACACTCTTCAGGATTTAAAGTAGAAAGCTGCAGGCTACCTGTGGGGGTTTTTTAAACACATTTCTATGTTGAACTATTTTCCATTAAGCGCTCCGAAGTTCGCAATATAAAGGCATTTAGGCTAGGGACAGAAGTTACACATAAACCGGTTTAAGTGATCAGAAACTGGTTTAAACCTGTAACAGAATAGAAGTTCACTGACCATAAACCAGTTTCAAAATGACTGAAACTGATTTAAGATAAACCTGGTTGAATGTAGTATCAGACTTAACTGATTTAGGTCAAACCAGTTTATGAAACTTCTGTCCCAGACTCCTTCTTGGTTCAAGTTAAATCAGAGTCCCCCAGCATGCTTTGCAGCCCCGGGCTGTGCTGTCTGCTCCAGAGAGCAGGGCTGGCCCAACCCCTCTGCTCCCTAGCTGGAGCAGTGAGGGCTGGCTTTACTGGCTGGCTCACTGCCCGCCCAGACAAACCCCTGCTGGGGCCAGGGATGGGGGATAAACTTCCCTTCCCTTGAGTATGCAGCTGCCCTGCCCCACTCAAACTTACTGCTGGTTGTGACTGTGGACTACAAATCCCAGAGGCACCTGGAATAAGGAAAAAGAAATGATGAGTAACCCTGCAGCATCCTGCTGCTGTGAGTCTGGGCTGCAAATCCCAGAGACCTCGGGGGCAGCAGGAAGAGGAAGCAAATACACAGCCCATACTGGATACGTGCCTGAGCTGTGCTCTAGTGCCTGCCAGCTTCTAGCCTCAGCCACCACAGGCACGTGGCTGCATTTCCTGAATCACAAATGAATGTGTGCTCATTTGCTTATTGGTTCAATCTTTACAGTTTAGACTAATCTGCAAAGACTGAATCAATTCAGCCTTGGGGTTTTAGACTGTCTGTACTTAGCCTTAAACTCCAGCAAATGTTACAAACATCAACTCAGAAGCTAACCCTCAAATTATAATCCCAAACCCACTTTCCAGGTTTTTCCAGCTCTGAGTCTCTGCCTAGATCTCAGATTTTACCACCTGCTATCCATTGCCTTGCCACATCACATTCATCTGACTCTTTCCACAGTACAGGCTACTTTGTAGACTTCTCCTGTTAGCACCTACTACAGCAGATGGCCACAGTTGTTCAATGGTCACTGGAAGCTCTAACCACAATACAAGTGATCAGGAGGAGGCAGCTCCTCTCACCTTTTATTTGGGAAAGGCTGATCATTTAAAAAAAAAACTCACAATGAACCCCATGACTGCTTTGTGGAACTCCTCTTGATCTTGATTCTGGACCTCTGTCTACCCACACAGTCTCAATAAGGACAGTCACAAAACGCCTGCTCCTCTTCTTTCTCCTCCCACTAGCCTGTGTAACTGTTTTTCATTCTGTCCTCTATCCTCTCACACAATCCCTGACTAAAACCCAGTTGAACTTAGCAGGGGGTCTTTCTCCTGACTTCAGTGCACTTAGGAACAGGCCTTTAGCAACTGTCCTTACTCTTCTCCAACAATTTCCTTCTCAAAATATATTTCTTTTGTCTGACTTCTTGCTTATTTTGAAAAAAAAAATCTGTAAATCCTCTATGTAGATTTATGCCTCCACCTCTATGTCTATTATTAAACACCAATACTGTATATTATTAATAAAGCTAATGCTAGCACTAATAGTCCAGTGTTGTCTACACTGATGAAAGGTGTTTGTAACTAAAATGGACCAAAGCAGTCCCACCAGTATAAAATTCAGGAAAGGGAGTATAGGAGAAGAACGTCTAGAGATGGGATGGAAGGGGAACATTGCCAGAGATATGGGTGGGGGAGCCCTGTGTGCACGGTGTAGAATAAGTAGAGCTTGAGGACACAACCTGGTACACAATTTATTATTATAAATAAGATGAGTTTAGTATTGTTAAAGGCTTAACCAATTCCAAGGTTTAAGAAAGCAATATCTTATAACAGAAGGAAAAGATGTTTATTTTGCCTGTTCTTTTTATAAATGTAAAAGTAAAGCTGACACCAGTTCTATTCTCGGAACTGTGTTGCTTTTCTAGAGTTCTGCATTTTCTCTCTGTTTTCACACCACCTCTTCTCTACCCCTCCCTTACCAAAGATGCACAAACTGCTAATTTGAGCCTGTGGTAATATAAACGGATCCTGATTCAGCTTCACAACTAAACCAAAAAGTACCTACAACACATCAATTGAAAGATTCATTAATACTACATTTAGTTTGGAGTAACTCCACTGGCTTCAGTGATGTTACTAGCTGTGTTTTCTCTATTTATGCCACGGTTTTTTGAAAATCTTTAAAATGATTCCAGAGCAATCCCTTCCCTTACAGAAAAAACTTTTATCTCTTCTGTAGCCACTCTGAACAGATCTAAACATACCTCCTTTTTTTTTTCTTACAACAGCATATCATCCAAAACAATGGGCTTGCCTTTATCTGCTTGGCTATCCCATTCATGTAAAGCAGACATCCAGTCGATGTATCATAATGTAATAACAGTCTAAATACATTAAATTGCAGTGTGTGTTAAACTGTTAAACACATAATTCTCTATGGCAGATTCACTTAGACCTCTCATGGGGTTCCAAAGAGTGTTCTGTATTTTTAGTAACCATGCATTGGGAGATATTGTTTAGGGTTTCAATAAATCTTGAAGCAAGAATCCCCTCTGTCCAGAAAGCTGTATTACAGAAACACCAGCCAGAGGAAGAAATTGTGGAGTCATGAATGTGGAAAGTGACAACTGTGCATTTCTTACCGTCTGCAGAAGCAATTTAACACAATGACCATCCCCCTATTTTGAGTGAAATCTTGACAGACAATGTGGTGCTTACTTCCATGTAATTCACAGGAGTGGAGCAGGGTGTGTGGTACCCTGTGGCACTCACATGACTGGAAACATCGGCCAGTTAGCAATGCCCAGTTCTGTCAGCTGCATGAGCACCATTTGCTCCAAACTGCTGCTATCTTTAACAGGACTTCACTCTAGCTGATAGCAAAACTCATCACTGTGACACATTCAACTCAAATAGTGCAAGCAAGCTAACACAAAAAGATTACATTTGTTTCTGCAGATTAACAAGTGCTGAGTGCTCTTCATTTTACATTACTCATTCTACCAAAATCAAGGCTACAGTGGTTGCTTGAATCTTAGCAAAATGAGCCATAGTCTGCCCATGGGGATCTTCATAGCTAAATAATAACACATCTCAAAATAGTTTAAGGCCCGCCTTGAATGGTTCAGGTTTCCCAGTTAACTTCTCAGGAAATGGTGCTTAAACATGAATCGGAATGTTTTGGCCCTACCTAAAAAGACAATGTATGCAGTTTCATTTAACCTGAGGCACAACACAGATTAGGATGGAAAACCGCAAGGTGAACAGACTGATCAGTGTGAAAGTCAGTGATTGCCCTTAAGGAGAAATCTTGAATGAGGTCTAAAAAGACCCCTGGTGACCCTGGTCTTTTGAAAGACAACGTAGGGTATCTGTTACAAGAGCCTGGAAGTTCTCCATTCTTCTGCATGATTTGATAGTTTGAAGAAAGGCTATTTTCAGAAATGGGTGGTAAAAAAATAGAATAGACAGCTATCTGCTTACACAGGGAACACATTACTGGTTGTGATCCTGAAAAGAATAGGGTTCCATGGCCAGTTAGGAAAATATGGTTGAGCCCACCTAGAAACTTCAGTGTCACTGTGTGGCAGAAGACATTGTGGCTTTCAGCAAAAAGGTGACTGTAACAGATTAAAGACAGGTACCCTTTCTTGGAACTGAGGACAAATCCAATTTCCTCGGGTAGTGCAATAGAGTGGAAAACCGAGACATCAATGTTGAGAATTGGTACTGAAATGTCTAGGCAGAAACATCTTTCATTAGGCTCTCTATGTCCATCTGGTCAAGGATTCCCTGGACTAAATGGGAAAGTCTCCATCTGTGGAAACTGAGCTTCTCTCTATATTCGTCATACAGGCAGCTTCCAGGGTATCAGGTGCTGGAAAGCCAAGTCTAACTGCTAGATCTAGCTATCATTCTATGAGATAAGGTAGGGGAGGATGGCCAAGATTATCAGTCTCCTTCTGACATGCTTAGTAGAATTGTATGACCCAAGCCAAAGATAGATAGATTAATAGAAAATTAGGGCTGACAAGAACTCAGGTGAACATACAGGCCAACCTCCCACTCCAGCCCAGGCTCCCCACACAAGAATAACTGTGTTTAAATCATCCCATAAAAAATGTTAAGTCTAACCAGTAGCTAAACAGTTCTTCCAGTAATATAGATTTCACAACTACTTTAGGCCTCTCTTCTAAAAAATTTACTCTCCTAGTTAGGAAGCTCTTCCAAATATCTAATCTAAATTTCCTTTGTCAAGATTTAAGACTGTTTCTTCTCATCCTGCCCTGTGGACACCGAGAACCATCTATTGTCCTCCTCTTTAACCCCTCCCTGCATTTGAGGACTCGTATCAGACCTCTCCTCAAGGCTGCCCTCCTCCAGAATAAATAATGCTCACTTTTCCAAGCTTTCTTTGTATATTATGTTTTCTAGATATCTAATCCTTTTTGTTGATCTACTTTGGATTCTTTCCATTTTTCCACATTTTTCTTGAAGTGCAGTGCCCCAAACTAGACACAATACAATGCCACAGAAGAGGGCTCTCTAGGGCTAAACAGAGTGGCAGAATCATTTCTTGTGATTTGCACATATCAATACGTTCTTTCATAAGGTTTTTTTTTAAGCAGTTGTACATCATTTATTCATATTCAGCATATGCTAAACCAGAGGTGGGCAAAATATGGCCTGTGAGTCATATCCAGCCCGCTAATTGATCCTATCTGGCCAACGGGCTGCCACCAGCAGCCTGAGGAGCAAGGGCTGTGCCCCACACTGTTCTGCTCTGCTGCAGCCAAAACTGAGCTGGGTCGTGTACTGTGAAGACTCCTCCCCACCCCCAGCCCTGCCCCACATCCATCCCCCCCACCCAGTGTCCTGTTGGTGCTGCAGTTGCATAGCTCCTGTACTACAGCCACTGGTATCCAGGCCCACACAGGATGGGACATGATGCAACGTGCCGAGTAGCTGTCCCACCCACCCACCTGCCTGCCATGATGGGCCACTGTTGCTGCAGCACTGCTAGCTGGTGAGTCTATACCAGCTGTAGATGGTCTCAGCCTGGGGCAGCCGCCCCCAACTTTCCTAGTGCAGTGCAGCAGCAGTGGTTCATTGTGGAGGGCAGGCGGGACAGCCATTCAGCGTGCTGCGAGTCTGGTGGATGGTGGCCATAGTGCCAGGAGTGCACACTACCAACAGGAAGCTGGGTGGAGGGGACACATGCAGGGGGCAGAGAAGTCTGTATGCTACATTGCATGGCCCAACCCAGCCCCAGCTGTAGCAGAGAGGAGTGGCGCAAGGTGCAGTCCCACTCCTCAGGCCCCTGGTGGTGGCCTGCAGCCCAGAGAGGATCAATTGGCAACCTCCACCCCAGCCCTCAACAGCTCACCAAAACCCAGTAAGTGCCCCTCAAGTCCAAATAATTGCCTACCCCTGTGGTAGACTATAATACCCAGGTCTTTTCCTGCAGGGCTGCAACCTAGATATGCATTCCCCAGTTCATATTTTTGTTTGACTGTTCCACTCAAAGTGAATTATTCTGCATTTGTCCTTACTGAATTTCATCCAATGATTTCAGCCTGTTTTTCCAATTTATCCGAATCATATTAAATCTCAGTCACCCTGCCCTCCAAAGTGCCTATTTGCATCTCACCTTGGTGTCATCCACAGTTCCATTTCCCAAATCATTAACAAAGACAATAAACAGTACCAGACCTGCGGCAGCCCCTGGTTCTAACCACCACGCCACAAGATAGACATTAGCCAGCTCCTTCTTTAGCCCTCCTTTTGAAGTTAGCCCCCTGGATAGTCAAGAGAGGGATAAGCAGAGTCAAAATAAGACAGGCACCTAGAGATCAAGTATGAAAAATAAGGCCTGTGGAGCCCTATCATCTGGCCTGTAGAACTGCCGGGGTTTTGGACTAGACCCATACACTAGCGGGAGGGCAGTTAAAATAATGCCTAACCAGTGGGACAGGGATGTTGAGAAGTCGGAGAGAAGCAGGTTCAAACCTCCTCTGTGTGGGCATCTCCTGCTTCCTGGCCAAGTGTCTTAAATACTCAATTGGAGCTAAAATATTGGAGACATTCCCTCCATCTGGGAATTACTTTCACATACACGTGCACCTGCTTAGCCAGTGTGCAGCCTTCTAGGCAACTCAGTAGAATAGCAAACTGTCAACAGATGCCAAAAATGTAACTTAGGTGGCTGGAAAAGTGCCATCTGGGCACAGAAAGTAAAATGGAATTCTGCCCCATGAGCAGAATCACTCAATAAAGGACTGCGACTCTTATAACAGCACGACTCGGGGAGCTGGGCTGACAAAGGAAACAAAGCATCTCAAGATTCATAATGAAAACACAAGGTTATCCATGTTAGCAATATTTAATCTAATAGTTTTCATCTGTCACACTTCTAGTCCATATTTTCCTGTAAAGAATACACTAAAGCCTTCTTCTTAACATATATTACAATAGCCACACAGGATTAGTATAATGGGCATGCCATTCTCACTTCCATCTAATAATGAAACGTTCAGGAAATTATCAATTAGGCAGCATCTTTGTTTCTTCCAAAACAAGGCAGAAACAGCTAACAAATGTTTATGATACATATTTATTTTGTTATCTTACATGCCAATAATCCCATACAAAATGGATACTTCATGCACTGAGGGGCAGCTTTTACCAGTTCATAAGCATTATCCAAATTCATCTAAGGGCATGTGCAGACTAAACAGAGGTTTACTTTGCCCTATACTGAAGCGGTGGGTGTGTCTTACCTGCCTCTCCAATGGCAGGAAGAGGAGGGTGAGCTGCCGCTGGGCAGAGCGTTCCCTGGGCTGCCGGTGCTTCCCTCCACAGCAGCAGCACCCCTCCCAGGCAGCACCTGGCTCACGTCATCCCAGGGGGCACTGCAGCCATGGAGGGAAGGACCAGGTCCCTGTGCAGCTCATGCAGGCAGGCAGGCTTCCGGGGGGCGGAAATCAGGCTCACTAGTTTTTTTGGTTTGTTTTTTTTTTGGTGGGGCCTGCCTTCCTGGGCTGCTGCCAAGCTGCCTGCGCAGCCCCTGTGCCACACGGAGCCTGGCTTTAGGCAGAAAATTAAAACTCCTCAAAGGTGTTTTAGTTTCCTGTGCCCCAAAGTCATTTAAGGCACATTACACCACTAAATATGCTACAGCAGCTGGAATTAATGTGCAATACACCACCAACTTGTGCAAACAGCAATGCCATTGAAGCTTTGCAAAAATTATTTAGCCCGCTTTAAAGTGTCGTGCACACAAGCCCCTTGTTTCATCTACACACACCCTAAGCTCCCAGTTAGGGCCTTGTTACATGGTAAGTTTAGGCAGCTTCTGGAACTCTTAACCACAGGATTGCATGTTAACATTTTTTAAGTGGTGTACAGCACTTGTCATTTGTCTTAAAGTTACACCCCTCCAGGGCAGGATTATCTCTAAAATGCCTGGTTTTGCTCCTATTCCATTAAGGTGTGGCCACTCCCTACAGTTATTCTGCCCAAGTTGAAGTCCTCCAGCATCCAAGGATGCAGTAGCCCCTCCTGAGTCAGGGGAAGCTGGTATGCCAGAGTGCAGTGGGGCTGGACACAGCATCCTGCCCCAAGGAACATCAAGGAGAGTGAGTGCTGAAGTCCTAGAGCACACAGAGACCGTGGTGCCTCCTGCTGCCACCTGGATTGGCTTGCAGCTCCTGCTGGCAAAGGCATGGGGAGCAGGGGTGAGCTCTGGAGAAAAAAAACCATCGGGTTCCTCAGAGCTCATGCAGCAGGGGGTGAGCTCCAGGAAAGAAAGGATTGGGCTTCACCTCCGAGGGGCCCGATTCTTCTTTTATCTGGAGCTCACTCCTTACACCATTACCAGCTGGGCTTCCAGCCAGCCAGGTGCCACCTGACCTCCAAGGGGTCCAATCCTTTGACTCCTCATTCAACTTGCAGTTTACTAGAACCCTAGATCCTTTGCTACTGCCATTTCCCATTTTGGATTTGTGCGTTTGACTGTTATTTCTTAAACAAATGATCTAATATAAACCAAAAAGAAATATAAAAAGAATAGTTAGGATTTTTGAAGGTTCTAAAAGTTTGAAATAGAAAAGATCCCCTAGACTTTTGTATTTATCGCAAAACAAACAGAGTAAGCAGGATGGTCTAATATTTAGAGAATAGGACCACAATTAAGGAAACCCAGAGTAAAAGCTACCTAAGAAACATTTTACACAGGCTCGTAGTCCGGGCCCTGCTCTCTAGTGCAAGGGTAGGCAAAATGGCAGATATGGCCTGCAGCCAGACTCCATTTCCCAGTAGCCCCTGCCCACATGGCTGTGGTCAGTTTCTATGGAGACCCCAACAGCAGCAGCACCATAACAGCACAGGCCCAGGTTTCCAAGGAAACCAGCCCCAGCAGCACTGGCAGGGCGCACGGCTTGGCAGGGAGGGGCTCCATATCTGGGGCTGGGATCTTGCAGTGGTGACACGTGGTCCAGAGCAGCATTCCCTCTAAACTGGTAGCACAGCAATGGTAGCACAGCATGAATGCATCTGTGCAGCCACGCACACCGCAGAGCTTAGAGGAAATGGTAGTCCAGAGCCATGATCCCCTGCTTGCAGCTCTGCCCCAATCCCGGACCACATTGTCACTGCCGCAAGATCCCAGCCCCAGAGCAGCTCCTTGCCCGGTTGCATGCCCTGCCAGTGCTGCTGGGGCTGGTCTCCATGGAAACCCTGGCCCTGCTGCTGCTGGGGTTTTCATGGAAACTGGCCACAGCAAACTAGACAGCGGCACCTGGGAAACAGAGTCCACTACAGGCCCAATCTGGCCTGTGGACTAAACTTTGCCCACCCCTGCTCTAATGGCAATTCACATCTGTTAAGGTGCATCTGTTCCACTAAACTGAATAACAGTAAGCTGATTAACATTTGTGTGGCTTACAGCGTAAGGTGAAACAAGGCCCTTATAGAGCTATTCTCTTCTGTGCTCTGAAAACAAACATGATGCTGGAATTAGCATCTAAAGAAGCACAATCGCAAGGACAAAACTGGGAACTATGTTCCTGACCGTGTAAGCCATCTAGGAGGTGATCATTTAGGTGTAGCATTGGGGAAAATGTTTCCCTAGGACAATAGAAATATTCCTGAGATCTGAACTCAGGTATATCAATTAGGCACAGGAGACTCTCACAAATAAATGAATAAACAACCCTTAGAAGCACAATGACCATGTGCATGATACAGCAAAGCACTTAAGCATATGCTTAATGTATGTGCTCAGTCCCACTGAAGTCATGGAACCCCTTACACACTTAAGTGCTTTGCTCACTTAATGCTGTTAGTCAGATCCAACAGCAAAGCCGGCAACTAAAAGTCTATGGGGTGATCTATACAAGATTGTCATTATTAACTTAATTCCTGATTGTTTCACAACTGGGCATTTGCTACACAATTCATTTCTTTGTAACAGGTTCTCCATTTCTTAGGTCTCTCCTTCAGGGCCAGTTGCCTGGCTCTGTGAACAGACAGCTATTTTAATAAGTCGGCATTCAGAGACAAAGTAAATCACTCAGGGGAGCTCTACAGATTTGCTTACAAACAAACGCCTACAAATGTGTTGTTGGATATGATGTCATGTATGAAGCACAACTTAATGAACAGTTTGTGTAACACATTTTATTGGAAAACACACTGCACAGTATTTCACCTGAAACATCTCTAACAAGATAATATTCAGAGTGCACCTATACTAAATAATTTACTGAACCATGGACAACTATTTAGTTAAGGCTTATAAAAAAAGACAGATTGACAGCCCTGAAGACTGAAGTTCTCCATCCTGATCTAGTTGAGGACAGTCCTGCTTTGAGAAGGGGGTTGAACTAGATGACCTCCTGACGTCCCTTCCATCCCTAATTTTCTATGATTCCATGAATCCCAAAGAAAGCATGTCGTATAGTTAATAAGAGCACAGATTTCAAACCCCATCCTATTATTTAAACCTCTTTCTAGAGAGTACAGCTAGGATAAGGAAGCTAGTTTAAACCTTCAGATTCACTTTGCTTTAGTCCTCTGATGAGTAACATGGGATGCCAATAATTTAAAGAGTTTAAGGTTCATAGGATCATTGGAAAGTAAGTTAGAAGGTTATCCTTATAGTAATCTAGTCATCCTTATCGTAATCTAGTAATAGTAATCCTGTGGACCCCAAGCTAGAGAATTCATCCCAATAATTCTCACATCCAGCCCCATAATTTCTGGATGCTGGAGGATTTCTCATAGTGTTATCATATTTTTGGGGTTTTTTTATTAATGATCCCTTGAGAAATGTGGGTCCATGATACTGTTAGCTTCAAAAAACAAACAAACAAAAGGCTTGTGGCTCTCACAGATGCCAAGAAAAGCTTGAACCCCCAAAAGCTCAAAATCCAAAAGGCAAATAAAAGGCAAAACCCAGAACGTATACCATTGTTGTTTTTAAATGTCATGATTTTTAAGCAAATCTTTGATTTCTGCATGTTTGGGTTCACAGTAGTATGTATCATGCTGACCTTTATAAGTGAGAAAAGAACTAAGGCATCACCACCCTTTTAAATTACTATGCCCCTCAACCCCTCTCCTCCCCTCTGCCACAAATACTTTTACACAAGTAATGATTTTACCCAATCATAATAATTTCTAGTCACCACTGGTTTGAGACTGATTGGGCCCACCGATCCTGAATAGAAAATCTCTATATCATATTATCAATTATCCAAACCATTCCACCTCCAGAAGACAAAACAAGCAATATTCAAAATAGCAAGGCAAGATGTTTACATTGTTGTACCCAAGTGCCTTTGCCAACCTGCTCAAAAGCCAAGGTTTACCAGGTACAGAATCTAAACTCCTTCCTAGAGTTTGCCTACATGAATAAAGAAATCAATAAAGTTTCTCCTAGGCACGACTGTGGCTAAAGGTCCTGCGCTTTAGGGCTGCTGCTTTAGGACATCTTAAGTCTTTCTCCCTCTTTCTGGCTCACCACTCCCATCTGGTTTGATGTGTCAGCAGAACCCATCAATACCTGCTAACATTTGTGTTAAGTATTGTTTAAAACAGACTATCATTTTGCTTCTCTGAACCTATATATCTTTTAGAGATGTAAACTCCTCCTCCCCTGCCCCCACACCTCCACCCAACTCTGCCCCTCCATCCATTCCACTACAGGAAAGCTCAAGTTGAAGGATGGGTTAATAGGAAAACTGTGAGCTGTACACAATTCTGGCTCATAACACACTTTTTCAGCATAAATTCTTTATGTCCCTCGTTAACAGCATAGAAGCTTTCTTAAAACAAATCAGCTTGTGTTCAGTTCATTACTTTCCATGAAAACACAGATAAAGACAAGCGTTGGTTTTAGAAATGGATCAGGCAGGTCTCTGATCCATGGGAGCCTTCTGATGAGATAAACTACAAAATATTGTTATACAATTATGCCGCTCACTCTGCTCCCTTCTTGTTTTCAGGACTCATGCATCATTCTTGATTTTTTCATGTTACATCGTATTTCACCTGCAGCAAAATCTCACAGTGGTGTATTATTCAAAACAGTATCATGACAGTTATTTTCAATGTACCAGGCACATCTGGTTATTTCTGCAAGACTTTTATTTCTAAGCAGACACGAAGCCATAATGGATAGAATACTCTCCCAAGTGGGTTTTCTTTAGCACTGTTAACAAATCAAATAAACTCTTCTTTGTTTTCAAACAACATACCAAAGAAATTAAGAAAACTGTTTCAAATCCATGGTTTTCTGACCACTTTTTTTACAATTGGAACAGAAAAGGAGATTTGCATGTTTGGTTCATGGTGAAAATCTTCTGCCAATGAGGCAAATGAACAGAGTCTAAACAACAACAACAACAACAAATCACTGCACATTTGTTGTTTAAAAGAGCTTGCTACAAAATATGTGAACCTTCTTTTCAAGAAAGTCTGCAGACTTTTACATTTCCTAAAACACAAGGGAAGTTAATTTAGTATCTTTTTGTATCTTGCAAGATGCAAAATTCTCTCAGCTGCCACGAAAGTACTGACAACAATTATCTTTCTACAAATATCCCAAAACAGAAATGAACTTTCCCAGCTCCACATGTGGGCCAAATGTCATAAACTGCTGGATTACAGAAATGTTTGCAAAAAGAGTCTGTGGACTGTGAAAAAATAAAGAATCAGTTTAGGAATAGAATGGAATCCAGGAAACAGTGTAAATTCTGTTTTCAAAAAGGTGTAATACATGCAGTTATCAGGGAGGCCTAGACTGGGCCTTTACCCCTAGCTCTTAGCATGTTGTGACATGCAGCTGCTCTGCCTCAGGATAGTTCTGGGAAGGAACTGGAATGCATGAAAGGCACAATTCCTTCCCTTCTTCCCAGGGGAAGTTATCTGAGCCTCCTTCTCTTGCAGGTAACTTCCTCTAGCAGTTCTTGCCAGCTATGCTGGCTGTTGCATGGGAGAGACAGATCTAGGATTCTTCACACTCTTCTGTCCATCTACCTTGGGAAGCAATACCAAGTGCACAACCCCATTTTCCCCACCAAACTGTGATGCTGTGTGTGCCTCTTTTTGGGGGTGGGGGACAGGAATCTTGCTTTTCTCTGTGATGGTATGAAAGCCAAGCAGAATTTGTCCCATAGGAAGATACACCCTATGCCAATGGTAACATTGGCAACGCATAGGAGGTTCACACAGGTGCACATGCACCCCCTGAGATCGGCTGTTCACCCCCTGGAAGCTCCAGCCACGAAACCAAACGTGCGCCAGTCGCCCATGAATGGTAAAACACTTCAGGTACAAACTAATATCAATGGGGCCTTAAGTAAGATGGAGATGTTGAATCAGGCACCTGAGCAGTTAAAAGTCTGCATGCATGCACAATCCACACTCTTTT
>NW_005842684.1:93241-102004 GCF_000455745.1 Alligator sinensis | reverse complement strand
CTACATCAAGGTATTGGCAACTGAAGTGGGAGGTTTTGCAGAAAGCTGCATCACAGAGTCTGACTGAAAAGAGGGAGCTCTTTAATGAAGGGAAGAGGGGGTGCTTGCACACATGACGGGGATTTAATCCCCAAGTTTTTATTCTATGCCCCTAAATTGAAACAGTGAGGCACAGAATAAAACCCCAAGGATTCAAACGTTTCAATGTTTTCCATCGCATTAGGGCAAGGGGCCCGATCCTTTTTTTTGTTGTTGTTGGAGCTGGAGCCTGCCCATGCCAAAGGAGCAAGCTGCCGGTGGGCTGAGCAGCCCAGCTGCATGGGGCCCAGTCCGTCCCTCCACGGTGGCGGCATAACATGGGGCTACCTGGGTGGGCTGCTAGCAGGCCAGGTGCTACCCCAGCTCAGAAGCAGCATCTGGCCAGATCCAACTCTTCCCTGAGCCTGCCACGGCCTCTAGCACCCCATATACTGTCCTGCACATCTTTCTGCTGCCTGGGACTGCCTGAGAATGGGCTGGATTGCCCCTGAGGCAGCATGGAGAGGCGGCAGGAGGCTGGCTGGATGTGCTGGTAGCTGAAGAAGGCAGCAGGGATGGTGCATGGGGCACTGGAAGTCCAGGTGGACTTGGGGAAGCTTGGGCTTGGTGGGCTTCCAGCACCCCATGCACCATTTCTGCCACCTTCTCTGCCCACCATGGCACCCAGCCACCCTCCTGCTGCCTCTCATCAGTGCCCCATGGTCAAGCCAGCCCATTCCCAGCCAGTCCCAGGTGGCAGGAAGGCGGCAGGGACAGTGCACGGGCACTGGAAGCCCCAGCAGATTTGAGGAAGAGCTGGACCTGGCCAGCTGCTGCCTCTGAGCTGGGGCAGCACCTGGCCCACTAGCAACCCACCCTGGTGGCCCCAGGTTATGCCGCCACCGTGGAGGGACGGACTGGGCCCCATGCAGCTCAGGGGCCGCTCAGCCCACCAGCAGCTCAGCTGCTGGCTGCAGGCAGGCTCCACTGCAAAAAATAAAAAGGATTGGGCCCCTCACTGCTTCTGAATACAGAAACAGAAAGGAGCCTGACACTTTTTTTCAGTGGAGCCTGCCCACCTCTCCTATGGCTGTGGGGGCAAGCTGCTGGTGGGCTGAGCAGCCCCTGTGCTGCAAGAGGCCCCAGACCTTCCCTCTGCAGCAGCATTACTCTCCGGGGCCACCCGGGTGGGCTATTAGTAGGCTAAGTGCTGCCCCAGCTCAGAGGCAGCATCTGGCCCGATCCAACTCTTTCCAGACCTCAATCTGGGGCAGCACCTGGCCTGCTAGCAGCCTGCCCAGGTGGTCCCAGGGGGCGCCACCACCATGGAGGGAAGGACCAGGGCCCTTGCAACTCAGGGACCACTCAGCCCACCAGCAGCTCACCCCCAGCCACAGGACAGGCAAGTAGGCTCTGCCAAAAAAAAAAAAAAAAAAGGATCGGGCCCCTCACTGCTCAAGCTGACAGCTACATCCTTGCAATATGCAAAACTGCAAATTAAATTACATCCTGATGTTATTTAGTTTGCAATGATGCAAAGTCATTTAAAACCCCCAAAAGTCTTGCACGTGTACACTGTGACACCACTGAGCCACACCAAGTGACATTTTTGCCATGCATACATGTTAATGGAGTCACATGTACAAGCACCCAGGGAGTCTAAGCAAATGGGATGAAAGAGGGAGTGAAGGAGACACTGGTAGAAGTGCTCTGGTGTGAGGTTGAGGCACAGCATAAGGAGCCAGGAACTGAATAGGAGGGAATGAGGAGAGGCACATACTTTGATAATTGAAGGATTCAGAACATCCCAAAAAGCAGACACCCATTATGAGCAGGGTTTAGGAAATCCAGGGAGGCAGTAAGCAGGATGGAGGCTGTTTCTATTCACTGAGGAAGAGCTGGCAGCAAAATGCTTCACTAGGCATTCAGCTCTGAGCTTCTCACCTACTCAGCCTGCAGTGCTTGGGAGAGGTGAGGGGGGAGCTACACAGAAACAAACACACACACAAACCATTTCCGCCCCCTCCTCTTCCCCTCCCTCAATTGCTCTTGAGCGTGAGTTCTTCACACTCCAGCCTACTGGAACATATGCCTCTATTAGTGCTTCAATATCCCCCCTGTTCAGACAGCAGAATGTTAGTTGATAGCTATTCTTCCCTAATCGTTTTTGCTATACTAGACCAGCTCTCACACTGAAGGACTGTCAGGCAGATCAGAAAATGTGCTGGTTTTTACAGCTTGGATTGCAGGAGAAGATGGAATGCTTGCCACAGGTAATTTATCAAGAACACTCACATGCAGTGACACTGCCTAGAGAATACGTATGCCCTATGTTTTGGGTTTTTTATTATTATTTTGTAGCCCCAACCTTTTGATTATTAGAAGCATTAATTAGCCTTTGCAAAAAAAGCTGTGAATATTGAAAAGGATTTTAGGAACATTAATTAAGGGGAGGATTGTAACTGACCCCATGTGCAGCCCTTGGTCATTCCTACACCACCTCCCTGAATCATTAGTCTAGGTCCAAGAAGAGAGAGCATGCCTCATAAGACAGGCAAGGTAAGGCAGGGAGCTCAGCCAGAGCAACAGAGCAGAAAGTAATGAGTGAAGGGACTGTAGAAGGAATTGCCATTCTTACAGTGATTACTGTTTATTCACTGTATTGCTGTAGCACCTAGGAGCTCCAATAAGTGACAGCAGTGTGCTAGGAACTCTACAAAAACACATGAAAGAGATGGCCCCTGCCCCAAGGAGCTTATAACCTCAGAGGCACAGTCACTTCCTTGGATGGCTCTAACCTCACAAAGTGTGAGACACCAAGTCCCAAACTAGGCTTTTGTCTCACAACTCTATTGTGAAGTACAGAATAATTAGCCCTCCCCCCACCACACGCACACTTTATAGACTTGGAAATTCAGACCCAGAGTCCTCACCAGTAGCTGTCCAAGACAAGGAGGAAGTGTCAGGACACTGGACTTAGGTTTCCCCAGCTCCCAATGTGTTTCCTCCTCTGCTAATTCTTGCCTGGATGGGTAATATCTAATAAAATGATGAACAACATATTCAGGACTTGTATAGCTCTCCAAGAAAACAAGAAGCAGTCTTGTTAAACTCCTGAAAAATCTCAAAGGGTGGGAAAAAGCCTGACTCCTCATATAAATGTGGGAAATATGAGAGGTCTCTTATAACTTGTGGTGATTCAACCTTAAATCCATATGGTTTCCTCTTTTTATTATTCTAAAGCTATTGTAATGTTTCAGTTCCCCAGTGGATACAATCTGAATGCAATATTCACTTTTAATAGGAATGAATGTCATAACTACTATTGATATAATCCCATTTGGAAACTGTGGAGTATAGAGGCATACACACTTTACAGCATGTATGAAATGGTCATGATTAGGTCTCATTTTTCACTGATGGAAATGATGATACAAAATGTAAAGGAACAGAAAACTTGCCCCTATGTGAGCATAGGTTTTATGAACAAGGCAAAATTAGTCCGTAAAAAAATAATGTGAATCTAACACTTGTTTTTATCTCCAAATAGATACATATTACTCATGTTATACATTTGGCTGCTTAACTAAAACATGTTTATTCATGCTTGATGTGATCTGTAACTTGGCTATAAAAGGAAAAACATGAAATACTGCAAAAGAGGCTGAAGGCTGTTTAAGAAGAAACTATAACCTAGAAAGCCACCACATAGTTCAACTTAGCTTCTCACCGTTAGAAATCTTTGTAAAAATCACAAAGCAACTCAAAGAACCAGGCAAGATCAAATTTCCAAGAATTTGTATACTCTACTTTATACAGTGGAGCCCTGGCCTGTCACTGAGCCTCTGCATTACATCCACAAGATATGCATACTAAATAATAATAATAACCTTTTGCCTCCATTTCCTGGTTAATTATTTCAGATGCAAATATATTTCAACAGTAAAAGTGTGGGTTCACCAAATTTGTATAGGAGGTAGGTAATTTTGGGATCAAAATGAGCTCCTTTGAAATGAGCTCCTCTTAAGAATTATGTTACAGAACAATAGAGCAGTATTACAAATCTATTCAAAGGTATTTTTTTTTAAATAACATTACAGTGAGCCTCTATTAATTTTATTCCATCAGTTAGTAACATTTACGCTTCCAGACTCAAGCTGTAGATTAAAGCCCACAACTCCATCAGAGTGTAACTAATAACTAAAAATCATTTTGTTGACAAGTTCAAGGAAGATGGGAGGAACTGATAAATTGAAAAAATGAAACCACCAAATGTGAATCTCCGTATACAAATTTTTATTATTCTCTTGTCTCCCAAGATGGATAAGTAACAGCAAAAGGTTGCAACACAGTTAAACTGAAGGGGCTTGTATTGACAGCTCATATGTTTCACTTTTAAACCCTATGTAATCCATTTTTATGTTAAATGTTGCACTCCTGTTGTATTTGGGCTTGCCAGTCTGTTTAGGTGACCCATGTCCTCACAGAAAACTGACAGTTTACTAAAGCTCAGATCCACAAAGACTGAAGGCAAGTATTTGTGCCCAAAAGCTTGCAAAGGGCAATTTCCCTAACTCTTTAGCTGGTCTAATAAAAGGTATCATATGTACCCAAAGAACCTTGTCTGCCTATGTCCTTAGACCAACATGGCTACAACCAACAACTTCAGATCCACAAAGGTACTCTGGCACCCAACACCTATTGATTTCAGTAGGAGTTAGGTACCTACATACCTTTGTATATCTAAGTGTAAGTGCTTTTTTTTACTTTTTTACTTTAGAGGAAAGGGTCCAGTCATATCCCCATCAAACATAAAATAGAGGTGTATTGCTTTGCAATGTACTGATCTACTTCAACTCCCCTTTAAAAAGAGATTAAATTAAATATATAGCACCTTCACCCACAGAGACTTTTTTTTTAATCAACCACAAGAACAAATATTTAAACCTGGTGGTTCAAAAAATACAAAAATAGTTTTTGAGTCATCTTTATCTTAGTTTTTGAAGAATTCAGCATGGAGGAAAGAGCCAAACAATGCCTTCTTGAAGGCTAAATATATGGACTAACTTAGTCACATTGTGTACTTTGCAGTGGAATTTACCTAGGATGTTAAACACACTCTTTCTCAAACATCTCAGGACATTAGAAAAGAGATATTGCTGCAGTAAATCCAAGTCATTCTTCTGCCCCTCATTTTGCTAATGCAGCTGAAAATGTGCCTTGGACAACACAAAACAAAATAAAGTGTTTTCACTGGACTGCAGGGGACATCTTGACCCCACTGTAGTAAATGGTAAAACACATAGGGTATGTATAGATAGTCAGAAAGTCTGAGGCTGAATTCTGCTGCAATCTTTGCAGGTTAGTCTAAAATGTGCAGATTGAACCAATAAGCAAATAAGCTTTTGATTCCAGAAATGCAGCCACAGGCCTGCAGTGGGCCAGGCCAGAAGCCGAGGAGTGCTCAAGCATGTCTCCCTGGTCAGCTGGAGCAGACAGCTTGGGCCCAGGCTAGCCTGCCCAACCTGGGAAGACAGGTTTCCGAGGGATTTGCAAAGCATCCTGAGATGGCTGGAAGACTGAGTTAACTTGAATCTGGAAGGGAGCTGGGAGAGAAGTACAATAAACTGATTTAATATAAATCAATTGATTCTGATGCTACATCCATCCAGGTTTATTTTAAACCACTTTCGGCCATTTTGAAAGATGTTTATGCATACTAAACTTCTGTTGTGCAGAATTGAGCCAATTTCCAATCATTTCTACTGGTTTATGTATAATTTCTGTCTCTCTTCAAACAGAATTCAACAGTTCTCCATTCTATACTATAATTTTTCAGTCTATGTGTTTCTCTGTCATTATAATAATTTCTTCTTTCCTCCCTACTATTCTGCAGGGGGAGGTTTCTCCTACCACCCCTAGGTTCCGATTCAGTAAGGTATTTAAACACATGGTTAACTGCAAGTATATACGTGGGACTAATAATATGTTGCAGTAGTCCCATGCACATCCTTAAAGTTAGATGTGTGTTTAAGTACCTTGTTGAATTTGTGCCCAATGCTACTGTTAGCATTATCAGTCTTGAAGAGGCTTATTAACACCATCTTACCACTAAAGAGTAAATATAGTTAGGAATCCCACTACTTGTAGAAAGAAGAACAAAGCAGGGCATCATGATATTGAGCCAGTTTCTATTCTGCTTGTTTCTGTACTGACGGTGCTCACACTGCATCACTAATTACGTAAAATATTTAACATTCGAAGGCGCTCTGCTTGTCCCAGCTCAGGTCCTCTTCCTGGATCATGCAGGGCACACAGCAAGATTATTTACCCTCATAATATGATCGAGCAGGAAGGGAAGAGCATGAAAAAAGAACCCAATCTAGTAGGCAAATATTTTCTCCATTTAAAATGTACTGTTACCAAAGTACAGGTAGATGCATAAGTCCTGGTGAAAGTCTAGGTACACAGCATCCATTTATCCTCTTGGAAATCTACCCCTGTTTGACATAACTATATTAATTTATATACTATCCTACTGAGACACATTCTTGAATCACAAATCACATTTTTTGATTCCTACTATAGCTAACTGCTGTTAAGATAATTGGTCATTTAAAAACAGCAGAAATACAGGCAAAGTAGTTACACTTGCTAGGGGGAAGACAGAATCAGAACTTCCTAAACTTAAGTAAATGTTGCAGGGTGAAGATGGGAAAGGATCAGGGCATCAGCCCAGCCCTGATCACAAAAAAGATTTACCCTGGAGAACAGAAGTTCCCTAAGGTGCTCCAGAGCAGAACACCTTCATCTGATCTCCTCTCATCTTCATCTGATCACCTCTCATCAAATGAGGGCTAATTTGTCACACTACTGGCTACTTTTAAACCACTCTGCAGCCAAGCACATATGTTGGCATGGTTGTAGAGCGCTTCCAGGGGGTCAATCATGCAACAAGTGTAATTTCTGTCTGCACCCTTTAAATGTAGAAAAAATTCAAACATGAAAAAATAACATTTTCTTTGGAATAATAATGGATTGTGTTACATCCTAGTAAATCCTGCTTCCAAAGTAGTGTTTTATTTCTTGTAAAACTGAGAAAATGGGGTGAAGGTGGGAGCAAGAAAGGCACTCTGTTATTCAGCAATGACACAGTTCTTTTTACCCCTTTAGCTTTTTAGGTATCTACGGACTTAGAATCTGCAGATTTTCCTTAATTAAAACTTTCAACCACATTTATCCATTTATCTGCATTATAACTAGGCAGTATATTTTTGAGTAATTTACAAACCACTGATTGCTGCATTTTTTTCTGTGCTCAGGAATAATAAAAAAATAGTCTTTTGCCTTTATGTCATAATACAGGATAACAAAATATCATATATAATAGTTTACTTCACATTTATTGAACCTCATAAGTTATTGATGAGATGCTTAGAGACAAAGACGACAAAGCCATTCCCCTTCTGATATAATTTACATAATTATAATTTAGGTACAATTTACTTTTTATTCCACTGCCTATAATCAACTTTTAAGCAAAAACTACGTGAATCACCATTATGCTTTAATTTGAAGCAGACTAAATTACTTACAAATGCAGTTTAATGTAGAACTGGCACACCAGGGCCTGCTGAAAGGTATCTTAACAACCTGTTTTAAACTGAGTGCATAATAGCAAAGGAAAAAAAATAATAACTATCTTTTTTTCTAAAATCTTGTCACCCTTAAAAAAAAGGGAGGAGGAAGAGGGGGGAAAAGGGCCATAGTTTTCAACTCCAAGTGCAAGTCTATTATACACTGCAATTGCAAGTCTATTATACATGTCTGTGCTACTATGCTTTAGCCCCAGGGGAGTTGAAGGGAATTGTAACCACAAAGCAACTTAGATCTTTGCTTGGAAAATAATTTTTAAAGTGTGGGTATTTTGTATGGCTGTCATTTTAAACACATCTAAATGGTAACACTCACTGTGGCCAACAGCAGCGCTTGCAAGCACATCATGCTGCTCTGCGTGGGCTGCCTCCTAAACTAGAACCAGTGGAGCTATGTCCACATGATGCAGGGGACCTAATTAGCCCGCCTGAAATGCAAAATAGAAGCAACTATACTGTTTCTGGCTTAGGAGGTCACCTACCCAGTGCAGCATGGGAACCTTAAGGGTAATTCGGCTGGGGTGAGGAAGTTTTACTATAAAGCACAGCATTTAAACCCTACAAAGCCCTGCTAGAATAAACCCTTCTCCCTTTATGACAACATTATTATTTCTTATATGCATTAGGTAGTGTCCAAAGGGCTTAGGCAAAAATCGATAGCTTGTTATACATACTTAACATTAAAATGGTGCCTGCCCCATGGACCACAAGGCAACAATAAATTGTTTTTTAGATATATAGGGAGTAAAAGGAAGGCCCAGGGAGGAATAGGACCCCTGATAAATGGGCAGAAACAATTGGTGACGGACAGGGGGGACAAGGCTGAACTCCTCAACGAGTTCTTTGCCTCAGTGTTCCTAAGCGAGGGGCACAACAGGTCTCTCACTGGGGTTGTAGAGAGGCAGCAGCAAGGCGCCAGACTTCCATGCGTAGACCCTGAGATGGTGCAGAGTCACTTGGAAGAACTGGATGCCTTTAACTCGGCAGGCCCGGATGAGCTCCATCCGAGGGTGCTGAAGGCACTGGCCGACATCATTGCAGAGCCACTGGCGGGAATATTTGAACGCTCGTGGCGCACGGGCCAAGTCCC
>NW_005842684.1:81869-91975 GCF_000455745.1 Alligator sinensis | reverse complement strand
CTCTTTCCTGCTTATGCAGGGGGTCGGACTCAATGATCTATTGAGGTCCCTTCCGACCCTAACATCTATGAATCTATGAATCTATGACCTTCAACTCCAGCACCAGCTTCTTATGTATGTTTCCTTCAAATGGTACCTTACGCCACAAGCACTCCAACTGAAGCCTTTAGGACTAATGGGGAAATCAATGCAATGCTCAGCTTGGCGGAGAGAATAGGGGAAGAGATATCAGAGAATCAATTACTGGTCCCTGGCTTGTCCTGTCTTAACCTGGCATAGGTGATGGAGCCTAGAGGTTACTCTAATTTAAATCACTCATGCAAAGTCACAGAAATCCTCAAGCCAGAAGAGGATGGATAGAGCAGGGCAAAGCTTTACTTGTCTTATCTCCAACAGCCTTCCTTCTCCCCTGACATACCCCTGTAAGAAAGTGGATGGCCCAGGAATTGGTTTCTCTGGCCTTGAATTTGCAGTGAGTTCCTTTCCACCAGGGGAATTCTCCACTGACTATCTGCAGCCAGAAGCCAGCTCAATGTTTTATATCAGTCTGAGAAACTCCAACTACACTTCAGAGGTTACATATAGTTACTGCTAGTCTAGCTTCCCTTTCAATAAAAAAAACTATACCCCTTCAATCAATAATATACCCCCTTTCTTTTCAATCACTGCACTCACTAAGAATGCATTTCCAAACCCTCTTATAACCTCCAGACACATATGGCACTTACACACATGCAGGGCAGCTGCTCTGACGCACTGTTAGCAATCAGAGCAGACTCGATTAATCGAGTCTGAGAATGGAAATAAACATGCTGCAGCAGCCTCCAGCATCATATGCATCAGCGCCCCTGAGCTGGAAAAATGGCAGTGGGGCGCCCCCTTCTGCCATTTTTTCACTGTGGGGATGCTGATACACATGATGCTTACCCTCCTCCACCTCCCAGAGCACATCTATAAATATCCAAAGTAATATCGACTTCCATCACAGTAGATTTTCATTCTTCAGTCTGGAAAAATCCAAGCTACGCTATGTGTTATAGCACAAAATCTTGTATTTGAAATTCCTCCCAGTCTCAATCCATAGTAGGTTAGAAGCATTGCATTTGTTTAATACAAGAGCTCAGCTTCCAATAAAAAGGAAACTCAGTAACTCAAAACAATACACATATGAACCAAGACAGGCAGCAAGGAAATGAGTCAGAGTTCAGGAAGATATTTACTTGTAGTTTTGAATACACTATCTTCAAAAATCCCATAACAATCATAACAAAAAACAATTAGTTAATGTAGGTGACTTAAGGCCAAATTTGGAGGGTCTTACTCAACCAAAATCCTCAATGAAGTAAGTGCAAACTTTTCTGAGCCTTCATACATGACAACGTTTTGCAGCAGGTCCATTCTCTATGCCTGTTTCATGTTCAGTGCAAGAGGAAAAAAATAACAGAAAGCAAAAATTAAACTCTTGTTGAGGTGCGGAGTGGGCAGGACAAGCGTCCAATGAACCACTCGTTTCTGTGAGACTGCTCATAAGCAGTTTGAAATGAGGACAGCATTCAGTGGGAGACTGGATCCCACTCCCGGCTCTAGCAGGAAGCCCTTCCTCTGCCCTGTGCCTTTGTTTCCCCTTCAATCTGTTTCCTATTTAAATTGTAAATTCTTTGAGACCTAGGCTGCCTTCCACTATATCCTTCCCTGCCTGCCCCTGCTCAAACCTGGAAGCATCCCCCTGCAGTCACTCTCTAGACCTGTCCTCTATGTGCTTGAGCCTGCCTGTAAAGGACACCCCAAAATAGCTTCCCTTCCACAACTGCAGCTTTGGCACATGTGAGCAGGAGTGGCTGAGGAGCCCTCATTCTCAGACTTGCCAGCCATGCGGTGCTGACACACCCTACATGCATGTACAGCACCTAGTGTAGGGGGCGCTGATCTCAACGGAGAGCTCTTAAGTGTTACCACAATAGAAGCAATGACAAGATTCCAGGAGCAGTGAAGGCCTGCTCTTGATTTTCAAATGTATGCACAAGGGAGCATATATTTTAATTAGACGTATGCAGTTTACCAAGTGCAGGTTTTTAATTAGAGAACTGCTGTCATTTGTTCGTGTCCTCCCCAGGAAAGCAGCTTAAGAGAGAAACGTCAGACACAGAACTAGAAAATATCAGAGAAAAAGAACTCCCAAAAGGCCTTTCAAATATTTTCCTTTTAGAAAAAAAAAGCCAGCTTTATTGTACTGAAATAAGACTTCTTGCTGCATCTTACAAATGTAGGGCTTAATTCTGCAAGACCAAACAGTACATTCCACTGACTTCATGAGTTTCAGATACTCAGCACCTTGCTGCACTGAGCCCTCGGGAAGTAGGAAGTGATTCAGATTTTTGGACACTGGGTCAGGCAAACAGCAGAACCCTGCAGAGTAAAGTGTTTTGCCTCTGGGGGAAGGAAGGATCACATGAATCACAACATAGTAAAAAAACTCCCACTGCTGGATGACTCATAAAGCTACACTGGTATCAGGTAATGCTAATGACTTGACCTCTGAACTCAGAAAATACTTTAACATTACTGAAAGAGACAGACATGCAATATTTCCACATTCCAGGAGGAAGAACAAGGTTAAAAAAGAACAGCTATCATTGCTTGAAGATGGTGGGTTACTGTAAGCAGCCAAAATGCCACAGTAACGGCATGAATTGTTTAGCTTACACCTGCAATAGGAGCATGAGATCCAATCCTGGTATAAAGTGGCCTTGCACAGTAAACCTCAGTGAAGCTGGACCAGTGGATGACCTCTGAGGATCAAGAATGAGGTGAGTTAATGAAATAAACTTGTATATCATGAGCTCTAAGAAATCTAGGCTTTAACCAAAAAACATCCTTCCATATTCATACCTAAAAGTGCAAGTTTTCTTTTGGCACCTAAAATGTTGTTTTCAGACAATGCAAAGCTCCCGATGTAATTTATCTATTACAAATATGATTCAGCAGGATTAAATCTGACAATAGTATATCAAGGATTTGTTACTGGAAATGAAACAATCTGCAGCACATAGACACCCAACAGAGTAAAAGCCTGATAGCTGTGATGAATAATGCATATTGCCCATGGTACTAATTAACCTTGTACGCCAGTAAGATATTATGAAACAATAAGGCTAATTTGAATGTGGCCTGACACTTTTCCCAGTTGCATCTGGGAGCCATACTGTGGAACCCGTAAAAATTGATTTTGCAAAAACAGAAAGGTTTGCTCAATAAATTATGTTTTGCATGTGCATGTTTTCTTTTCACATGTTCCATACAAATAGTTTGTGGCATGTAAGTACATGATGCAAAGCTTGTTGGGATCTATCCTTGACAAGGTGAATGAGTAGAGCTTGCTGCGTGCACGCAGAAGAAGAGATTACACCTGAATCCACCAACTTTTTTAGACACCCATGTCCTACAAAAGTGTCTGAAGTCAATTAAATTTGGAATTAGGCAAAGAAGAAGCATGGCTGTGCTTCCTCTAAGGTCAGATTACATCTTTCAAAAGAAAGCATACAGACCTTTCCAGGAGGCTTTCCCTGGAAGCAAGCTACGCCATAACTGCAGGGATTCATACAGTTTCCTCTGAGGCATTTGTTATTGTTCATTGGCAGATGCAGACCTATTTACTGCATGGGGTCAGTGGGCCTAAGCCCACCAGGAAACTATAAACCTCCCTTACTCAAAGGGGTCTAAGCACACAGTAATACAATACTTGGGACAACAAAATAGAAAAGAGGGATGGGAGTGAAGGTCACAGGTTAATAACTAGGGTTCAAAGGGGGTGGGGCACCAAGGAGAGAACACTAGCCAGCACCCAACACCCCTTAAATGTGTCCAAGGAGCCTATGGACACTGCCAAATGAACCTCTCCTCAGAGACAAGCTCAGAGGAATAGCAGAACAGTCCCACAGTTGCCTGTGTTCCCACCGGCCAGGTGGAAGGCAAGTTTAGGCACAGCCAGGAGGAGGTTGACCAGGAGGTCCCAAGGTTTGGTAGGAGCATGAATGGGGAGTGCATAAAATAAAAGGTATGGGGAGAAGGTTAGCCAAAACCGCAGGAGGAGGTTTCTGTGGAGGTAATGGACGGGCTGTAGCCTGGAGCACTCAATGCAGGCATGTGCCAGGATCTCTCTGTCCACAGAAAAGGCAGATACTGGGAGATTCAATAAAGCAAGCCAGATACACGCCCATGCAGTGTATGGCATCCCTGGTGGCTTGTGGGATTAGAGTGGAAACTGGTAGAGGCAGGATACTGGGCAGGATAGACCACAGCTCTGATCCAGGCTATCAGTGTATTTATGCACACTTCACTGTATCTCCCTAGGCTGGATCCAGCCCCATGCTTCCCTGAAACAGAGTGAGGACAGTTCTTAGTTGCCACACAAGAGGTCTGTGCCTCCCAATTACAGGAAAACCTAGCTGGGGGAGGATGTGGAAATGGCATAGCTGTTGCCCTCAGCTGATGGAGGGGTCCTAATTGAGCACTAAGAGGGACAGAATGGCCTCACTGCCACTATACCCTGGAATGGGTCCCCTTTCATCACAGCACTCAACGTAGCCATCAGTGCTGTGGGATGACTTCTAGGATTTGACTGAATGTGCCGCAGCTCTGCCCCTCTCACCACTGGAAGCAGAGGGAAGACCAGAGTGGCCACTAGATGAAGCCCACTTGGTCTTGTATATATACCTGAACTGTAAGAAATCCTGGCACTGCTACACCCGTTAATACTTTATACAGCACCTACACATTATTGCACAGCTTTCACTTGAATTGTTTCCTGGACTCAGATGAACAGTACATAGCCACAGTCTGTCCTCAGAGGCAGTGTGTACTCCAGACTCCAGCTGTAAAACACCTTCTATGGGAACAACACACAAAAAGCTAGTGACCAGATTTGTCAAGTAGTTAAAATATCTCCCAGCAGAGACAAAATAAATTCTCTGGGAGCCTTTCTCCTTCCTTGGCTGGCGTTGTTTTCTGATTGGCAAACTGCAACTGCTTGATCAAAATAACAGTGCAAAACCCTGAACCAAATATTTAAATTGAAGTGCTTAAGCGTTAGAAACCTGTTTAGAAATGTGGACCACAGTATCAGCTCTTGTTTCTGGGGTTGGTAAAATATTTACCTTACTAGTCATCTGTATGATTTACATAGCCAAAAATCTAACCCAAACAACCCCATACCACAACCTACTACTGAAAAGCTTACTGCATCCTGCATCAAACCTGCTTACCATAGCACTTACTTGTTTCTCTCCTGCCTGATCAACTCCTTCTCTACAAAAATGACAGCAGTGCAAGGTTTGACAAAGTATGGGTGTGTCTTAATGATGTCACTTTTATTTTAGATAATAAAATATTATTGATTATGACAGAGAAAGAGAGAGAGAGAAAAAGTGTGGTGGACGGGGAAAGAGGATCACTGGATAATGGAGAGAAAAACCACCTTCCCCAAGCGCACACACTTCTGAGTTGCACAAGATTATTACTACTCATTTTCTCTCTCTCTCTTTATGACAATACAGTTCATCCTGATGTACTATTAGACATTGTTTTAAATCCTTCAGAGCTCTTGGACTTTGAGTCTATTGCCTATAATGTAACATCAGTGTCCCAACATCCTCAGAATGACCCTCAAACTAGGCACTATATTAAAAGCACTGCATCGAAATCACACATGCAGGGAGCATCTACATGCGATGTTTACTGTGGAGCTGCCTAATTAGCTCTGCAGTAAAGTCTCAGCATCTACATGTGTAGTGTTATTAAGACGACATAAACTAATTAACTCTGCTGCAGGTTGGCTGAATTATGTATCCCACCGCAATGCATGTGTACTGTGTAACGCTGATGGGGCTGGCTGGAGCATGAGAGTGCATCAGTGTAGGGGCTGCCTGCCAGCTAGCACCACACTGGAGCACCCTTGTGCCCCAGCCAGCCCCTCTACAGCATGTTGAACTGGGTTGGAGCAGGCTGACCCCCCAGGCAACCTAACAGCTGGGGCTTCTCCAACCTGGCTCAATGTCCTGAAGTCCAGGGCGCACATGCAAACACAGTACACAAGAGCAATAAACTCCGGTGCAATACGCAATATGGACCAGAGTTTATTACTCCATGACAACAGCATATGCAGATGCACCTGCTGTGTGTTAAAACAAGGAAATAAAACGTAACTGATAAACTACATATATCACACTTGATATAGGACTGAATCCTGCCCCGCCCGCCGCTCAACCCCCCCCCCCCCCCCCCCCCCCCCCCCGAACACATACAAGACAAAAAGGTGCAGCAATCTGAATGCCTTCCACAAAAACATACATAAAACACCAAAGTGATTAACAACTGAATGGCTGTAATCAGGGGTGGTGAGCTTTGATGGTCACATGCGTCTGTGTGATGAGACAGTGCTCAGGAAGCTACAAGGCAAGTTCTGACCCAATTTTACAAAATAGCTTTTGTCATCCTGCGGCTCTGTCACCACAGCTAGTCATCCCAGGTCAGCAGCACTATCCTGTGCCACCAACCAGTGCTAGCTGGCCAAGCCAGAGAGTATGTGCCAGTGAATAAATAGTCTCCCCAAGAAAGACTCAGAAGCATCTGTTTGCATCCTGAGCCTCTTCTCCTGGTGCACTTATTGTCCTATTGCTAAAATGCAGGGCATGACTTCAGATATTCAACCAGCAATCTGTTTATACTCATCACCGTAAGGATCAGAGCACCTGTCAATACTGCCAGACAGTGCCTCAGAAACAGATGACAGTGGAATCATGGGATTATGCTGTCTGACCCCCTGCCTCAGAATTCCACCCTGCAGAAATCCCAGAAAGCAGAGCATGAAAAATCCCAGAAAGCATATAGCACAGCAGTGAAGCAACATGCCATGGGATGTCTGATCAGAATGCTGAGGGCTTATTCCCAAGTGTTCCTCTGCTCTATGGCTCCAAAGATATGAAGCCAGTGTGTCAACTGAGGAACAAAACAAACAAAAAAAAAGCTGTACACTTACCACTCAAGCAAGAGCTGCTGTGGAACACTTAATGCGGTACACAAAAACCTGCAGTGAGTTGGAAGTGTAGACATGCTCTTAGAAATTAGTATTAAATTCCGTCTCCTCTGGGGGACAGAGAGATAAACATGCATGGTATTGATTTAACCTGAGCATGCAGAAGAGAAAAGCAACCAGATGCCACAAGGCAAAAGATTTAAATTGACTTCAGTGAGTACTGCATTGAGTCAGGATCACACAATCAACCAAGCGCCAGAAAAAGAGGATGAATCTCAGCATTATATTACAGACTTCTCTTCTCAAACCGGTGTTTAACTGGCACCCAATGGATCTCTCTCAACAGAAAGCAGGTTTAGGCCAAGCAGTCCTCTCAGGCCGGCAAAACTTTTAGTTACTGGTTTACATAGTTTATGCATTTGTTCCCACTGAAATCAATGTACAAAACTCCCACTGACTTGAATGCTGCAGAACTACATAGGGAATGTGCCCACTGTTATAGTTGGAGTCATGGGGAGAACATAAGGAAATCCAGGACACCTGGGCATCATGGTGCCTCCCTGATGGACTGAACCCCAGGCCCCTCCGATTCCAAGATTTCTGTTTAAACTTTGACCAACTAGCCAGGACCAGCCTACAAAATCTGGGACTGTCCCAGCCAAACAGGGATGTGTGGTCACCTATACAATCACATAAGTCTGAAGTTTAAACTCAAGGTGCTAGTCCTGTAAGTCTATAGCTAAGCAGGCATCACCAGGAGGGTTTCTTTTTTTCTTCTGTGGGAGTAACTAAATTCTTGTTTGCAACTATAATTCCTATGCGAAACCAAATAATCAATAAAGTTGCTCAAACTAAGCTTGCCTGTGAGTGTGTGTATGCATGTACCTGTGCCTACACTTATACCTGAGATATGTCTGCTGACATTACTGCTGTCTAAATGCCTGCTCCTGGCTTTGTCAAAGGAACCTACTGTTGTCACAATACTAGAACAAGTCCTAACTGTTGTGACACTTCATTTGTCTGGGCAGCAGTATGCCTGGAAAGATGAGTGCCCTGTTTTAGTGGAAGTATGTAAGACAATCAGGCATGGTTAAGCAAACTAGTTTTGACATATTAAATCATGCTTGAACTGTGAGAGCAAAAATAAATGTAAAAGCTCTTCTAAAAAAATCTTTAAAAATAAATAAATAATGTGAGCCCATCTTGAGCAGGAGGGAAGAAAAAAGAAGTTTTTATCTGAGTCTCACTGAGGAAACTGGGTAAGTCAAAAGGATAAGGAAAGAGGATTATTTACATACTACAGTAGATGCACGCACCTCTCTTGGCAGAGCTCTGCAACCCAAACCAGCTATTTCTATTTGGATGTGTTAGATAACCCACAAGCAGCAAAATGCATAAATCACTCTGGTAAAATATAATAAAAGGTCTGGGATTGGGGGGTGGGGGGTAGGGGTTAGGCAGCACAGGACGGCAAAGATAAAATTCTCACAGTTCTGGAACACAACCCAACCAACCCTTGTCCAAACAACTGCTGAAGCTTCTTACTAATATCGCATTTAACTGATTTTCTTAGAAGGCACATGCAGGAGTGAGGCCTCGCCTTAGGAACCTTGGAAAATAAATACGACTTTTCCATGTTTGTCCGAGGCAGTGATGAGCTTCTTGGTAATGTTTATACCCCAGTGTTGCTCGCAATGCTTTGTGTGGCAATGCTCCGTCTCCCTCTTTGTTGAGTGGTATGTGGAGACTGCTGGGAGCGTAGATAAGATGTTCCAGGACCCTGCAATTAACAATCACAGTCCCACCCATGCTGCTGTCACAGGAATCACCTTGAATCCCTCCCCTCGCCTGCCTGCCATGGATTCCTCCTAGTCATTAACGCAATTGATTGATTTTGATTTACTCTAATATGACAAAGGCCTTTATCCCAAGCTCAAGGCATCACTGGCTTTTCTCTGACAAGCACAGATCATCTCCCTGGCACAGAGCTCCAGCAGTAACGAAGTCCATTGTCATGCCTCTAATGCAGTCTGGATAGCAGGCTACCTGCAAAGTGACTCAGGGCTGGGAAGCTGAGACCACAGGGTGCTTCCGCTGAATAACGAATTATCACATTCCCACTCTCACAGGGAACAGCTTTTCCATTCACTCTGCAGTAATTAAAAAGCTTCCTTTCCAGACAGCTTCAGAACACGATGATATGACCTCCATTATTGCTACAGCTGGATAACAGATGATTCCAACTACGTGTAATACATCTAATATATTATTAGTAGGATTAGTACTGTCACAAAGGAAGCCCTTATGACTACATAGCAGGCAGTCCTTTCATTTGGTGGACAACAACCCTAATTCAAAGGCACAGTAACTGCACCATTGATGTCCTATGAACACCTGTTTTATACCACTGTATCTTTCATTTACTCATGCATACAGGGAAGACAAGTATTGTGATGTAGGATATTGTATATGTTTTCACCTATACACAGGAATAGGTAGAGATTATTTCATGCTGCCAAGGCACAGGTAAAGGGACTTGAGCTCAAGTAAGAATCAAGCTCAAAATATGCATGTCTGTCTGAAAGTAAACAGCTTCATTATCAAAAGTGCTGATTTCCCAACAGCTCCCATTGATTGTAGTGGGAGCTAATTGGGGCTTGGCTCTTTTGAGAGTCAAGCTGTTTATTTAGAGAAGTAAGAAAAGATTTAAATAAGCAACTACTGGCTCATATTTTGGAAGAATGTCCTCTCCAATTCATATTCTAAATATATAGTTATAGGTATATTTCAAACACCCTATATTAAACAACATTCAAACTCCGCAAAACTAGGAAATTTACCCACAAGGGTAAAGAATTTTAAGTAATGTTGTTTGTCCTAGACCCGCTATTCTGCACTCACATATTGTATACAGAGTATATTTGGTTTGATTTACCTTAACTTACATTTTCAAAGCTATTAAAAATGAAGTGTGGTCTCGTGGCTAGAGCACCAGACTCAGGCTCAGGAGATTTGGTTTCTAAAACTAACTCTGCCTACTCCCTGTTGGGAGACCCTGTGGAATTCTCTTTCCCCC